>NC_090322.1:234055147-234358177 GCF_040869045.1 Eurosta solidaginis
AATATGTGCCTAACTCAAAGCTCATCGCGCCTTTTTTGTCTAATATTTGTAATTGCTAATTTGACATAGAATTTGACTAAAGTGTTCTTCTTTATTTACTAAGATGCCTAATTTGAGTTTTACTTACGTGGGTCGTCTCTTAAATCGCGTGACTTTGAATGAGAAAACATAGACTAATTAGCTAAGCTTTTGTCATTGGTTTTAAGGTATAATTCAAATTGATCAATACAAATATTGATTACTTTTAAAAATTCTCCAAAAGAGTTTACAGAAATGTTTGTAGGTTTGATCGTTGATTAAGCGTTACAAATACCTCCCGGATATTTTGGGGAGCACTGCCGAAGCTGCTGTCTTGCGAACGACTTGATGTACATACCTAGCTTATCTCAGCAAACTTATCAGTTCACAGTAATTTGTGACTAAAAGTACCGCGTTCGCCTCTCCGAACGGCATACGAAAGCAGATAAATTTCCACGGAGAAAGTCGTAATGGCAGAAATAGAGTCAGATTGTTTGACAAATTACTGCCGAGGTAAATTTGAATAATAAGAAGTAAGGAAGGTTAAGTTCGGGTGTACCCGAACATTACATATTCAGTTGAGAGCTATGGCGACAACATAAGGGAAAATAACCATGTAGGAAAATGAACCGAGGTAAACCCTGGAATGTGTTTGTATGACATGTGTATCAAATGAAAGGCATTAAAGAGTATTTTATGAGGGAGTGGCCATAGTTCTATAGGTGGACGCCATTTAGGGATATCGCCATAAAGGTGGATCAGGGTTGACTCTAGAATTTGTTTGTACGATATGGGTAACAAATGTAAGGTGTTAATGAGTATTTTAAAAGGGAGTAGTCCTTAGTTCCATAGGTGGACGCCGTTTCGAGATATCTCCATAAAGGTGGACCAGGGGTGACCCTAGAATTTTTTTGTACAATATGGGTATCAAACGAAAGGTGTTAATGAGTATTTTAAAAGGGAGTGGGCCTTAGTTCTATAGGTGGACGCCGTCTCGAAATATCGCCATAAAGGTGGACCAGGGGTGACTCTAGAATGTGTTTGTACGATATGGGTATCAAATTTAAGGTATTAATGAGGGGCTTAAAAGTGAGTGGTTGTAGTTGTATAGGTGGTCGTCTTCTCGAGATATCGCCATTAAGGTGGTCCAAGGGTGACTCTAGAATACGTTTGTATAATATGGGTATCAAACGAAAGGTGTTAATGAGTATTTTAAAAGGGAGTGGGCCTTAGTTCTATAGGTGGACGCCTTTTCGAGCTATCGCAATAAAGGTGGACCAGGGGTGACTCTAGACTTTGTTTGTACGATATGGGTATCAAATGAAAGGTGTTAATGAGTATTTTTATAAGGGAGTGGGCCCTCGTTTTATAGGTGGTCGCCTTTTCGAGATATCGCCATAAAGGTGGACCAGGGGTGACTCTAGAATATGTTTGTACGATATGGGTATCAAATGAAAGGTGTTAATTAGTATTTTAAAAGGGCGTGGGGCTTAGTTCTATAGGTGGACGTCTTTTCGAGATATCGCCATAAAGGTGGACCAGGGGTGACTCTAGAATGTGTTTGTACGATATAGGTATCAAATTAAAGGTATTAATGAGAGCTTTAAAAGGTAGTGGTGGTAGTTGTATATGTAAAGGCGTTTTCCAGATATCGACCAAAATGTGGACCAGGGTGACCCAGAACATCATCTGTTGGATACCGCTTTTTCATTTTCTTCTACTTAATATGGTAGGTGTCACAACCATTTTACAAAGTTTTTTCTAAAGTTATATTTCGCGTCAATAAGCCAATCCAATTACCATGTTTCATCCCTCTTTTCGTATTTGGTATAGAATTATGGCATTTTTTTCATTTTTCGTAATTTTCGATATCGAAAAAGTGGCCGTGGTCATAGTCCGATTTCGTTCATTTTTTATACCAAGATAAAGTGAGTTCAGATAAGTACGTCGACTAAGTTCAGTAAAGATATGTCGTTTTTTGCTCAAGTTATCGTGTTAACGGCCGAGCGGAAGGACAGACGGTCGACTGTGTATAAAAACTGGGCGTGGCTTCAACCGATTTCGCCCATTTTCACAGAAAACAGTTAACGTCATAATAGCTATGCCCCTACCAAATTTCAAAAGGATTGGTAAATTTTTGTTCGACTTATGGCATTAAAAGTATCCTAGACAAATTAAATGAAAAAAGGGCGGAGCCAAGCCCATTTTGAAATTTTCTTTTATTTTTGTATTTTGTTGTAGCATATCATCACTGGAGTTGAATGTTTACATAATTTACTTATATACTGTAAAGATATTAAATTTTTTGTTAAAATTTTACTTTAAAAAATTTTTTTTAAAAGTGGGCGTGGTCCTTCTCCGATTTTGCTAATTTTTATTGAGCGTACATATAGTAATAGGAGTAACGTTCCTGCCAAATTTCATCATAATATCTTCAACGACTGCCAAATTACAGCTTGCAAATTTTTAAATTACCTTCTTTTAAAAGTGGGCGGTGCCACGCCCATTGTCCAAAATTTTACTAGTTTTCTATTCTGTGTTATAAGGTCAACCCAGCTACCCAGTTTCATCGTTTTAGCTTTCTTTGGTAATGAATTATCGCACTTTTTCGGTTTTTCGAAATTTTCGATATCGATCCGATTTCGTTCATTTTAAATAGCGATCTGAGATGAGTGCTCAGGACCCTACATACCAAATTTCATCAATTTACCTCAAAATTTACTCAAGTTATCGTGTTAACGGACGGACGGACGGACGGACGGACGGACGGACATGGCTCAATCAAATTTTTTTTCGATCCTGATTATTTTGATATATGGAAGTCTATATCTATCTCGATTCCTTTATACCTGTACAACCAACCGTTATCCAATCAAACTTAATATACTCTGTGAGCTCTGCTCAACTGAGTATAACAAGTGAAGGTGTCTAAGTTGGTGTTTAACCGAATATTATATACTCAGCGTGAGCTTCAATTGTACATTTCATTTCAGATAAATTACTTTTCTACACGTAGCACCACCCATTAAAAAAAAATGTATCCCCATTTCCCCTTACAATAAAACTTGATAAGTGAAATATCATTGATTCAAAACTATTTTTTGTTTTGATGTATATTTGATCGATTTTCGTTCTGATCTGTTGTTGTCGGTTGTCCTGTGTTTATAGTTCGTAGGTATATGAGCAGGTTGTCAAATTGATGCTTGTGTATATTTAGTTATGTGTACATATGTGCTGTGTGTTCATTCAGAACCGAGGGTACTAATCGATTTGTGTGGCTGACTGGGGTAGGTAAAAATCTGTGATTTTAGTCGTTTGACCTTCTTTGTCGGTTTTTTGTTTTGGTGTGTTAATTGTTTTGGTTTTATTTGTTGTTGTGTGTTTGTCTGTTGTACCTGTGTGATTACGTTGTTTCCTGTAAACAAGTTTTAAAGGCTCGAATATTGTGTCAGAAATTGTGTTTACCTGTTCGTTTATTATTCTACCGTCGAATGTTTTCTGTTTGTAGATTTCCATGTTTTCGAGTACGTTGAGACGTCGGCCCTTTTCTTGTATGTGAAGAACCCTAACTGTTTTATTGATGTTTGCTGGGGAACATTCATTCTCGACCATGTGATTCGCGAAGTTAGACTCGGGTATAATGTTTTGATTCCGTATTTTTTTGTTGTAATCTCTAATATGTTCTCTGAACCTCGTTCTTATTTGCCGTCCTGTTTGTCCTATGTAACTTTCCTGGCAACCGCAGGTAAGCTTGTATACGCCGTGGCTGCTAAACGGATCCTCTGAGTTAGTGTTAGTTCTTAGCTTTCGCCCTAGATTGTTCGATGTTTTGAATGCTGTGTTAATGTTGTATTTTTTAAAGAAGTTTGCCAATTTATATGTTGCTTTTCCAGTATATGTCATAGTCGTCCCATTTTTTTTTTTTTTTTTTTTTTTTTTGTTAAGTTATAGCTAGTTATTCTAGTCTACGACCCTTTTAAACTTGTTTTATATCTAAGTTCCCGTGGTACTTAACCGATCTCATTAATTTTTTCTAGAAATATTTCCTGCTATAGGGAAAATTTGTGTACCTAATTTTATTATGATTCGTTAATTTTTCTTCGATTTATAGCTCCCGAAGCATAGAAAATTTCTTCTTCATAAAAGGGGTGGTGCCACGCCAATTTTTTAAAATTTGAAGTTTTTCCGATTTATTGTTATAAATCCACTTGGAAAATGAAGTACCATTGATATAAAGTTCTTTTTTGCAAAGATATAGCTTATTTTATTCGTCCATTGCTGTGGACGTTGGTCATCAACCAGCTGCTCAGGCATTTCGATGAGGGACCCGTAAAACTTACGGCTTACGCAGATGACGTTGCAATTTTCATAAGTGGAAAGTGCCTTCCAACGATTAGTTCTTTGATGGATCCGGGGCTTCGGGATATTTATACCATCTAATGTCGGGTTGAAATTCAATGCGGAGAAGACGGATATGGTCTTGTTTACAAAGAGGTACAAGGTCATAAATTGGAACAGGCCTAAGTTAGGAGGGTTGACCTTACAGGAGACACCTTGCGCAAAACATCTAGGAGTCATCCTAGACAGTAAGCTGTCATGGAAGCTCAACGTGGAGGAGAGGGTCAAGAGGGCCTTAACGGCACTCTATGCATGTAAAAGAATGCTGGAGTGTACGTGGGCCCTATCGCCCTCTCTTTCTCATTGGGTTTTTACAGCGATTGTAAGCCCTATTCTATACTATGGAGTTCTTGTTTGGTGGAAAGCCTCACAAAAAACAAAATACCTCAAAAAATTAGAGAAGGTATACAGACTATCGATGCTTAGCATTACGGGAGCCCTGAAAACAACCCCGATGGCTGCACTTTGTGCCATTCTGCACATTCCACCTGTAGACCTGGTAGCAAAGAACAAAGCATTAACGACCGCAACCAGGCTCGGTGCTCCGGGGCAGCTTGAGCGCCGACCATATGGCCATAGTAGTATAGTGTCATCAATCACAAGACGAACAGACTACCTGATTCCCTATCTGCGCTTCGAGGGAGATCTTAAGGCCACAATAGAGGTGGACGTTTCGCGCAAGGGTGCGCAAATGGCGGACGAGGCGATACATGTGTACACCGATGGTTCCAAAGTAGTGGAAGGAGTAGGGTCTGCGGTATACTGCGCTGATCCGGAAATAAGCAGATCCTACAGGCTGCCGGATTACTGTAGTGTTTTCCAAGCGGAAATATTAGCCGTAACCAAAGCAGTAGAAACCCTGGAGGAGAATAGCTTAAGCTGCAACCGTGTTAACTTTTATATTGACAGTCAAGCAGCAATTAAGGCAATAATCTCGCATAGCACAGCATCTAAATGCGTGTTAGAGTGTAAGCAGTCTGTGGAGAGAATCGGGACAGGGAGAAGCATACATTTATATTGGGTCCCAGGGCATATGGAAATAGATGGGAATGAAAAAGCGGACGAACTAGATAAAAAGGGCGCATCCCTTGAAGCTTGCTCCGTAGACGTCCCAATTAGATTGGGCGAGATTAAGCGAAGGCGAGAGGTGCACATGATCGACCAAGCGGGAAAGGCGTGGGTTCAAGCGCGGGGCTGTAAAGTGTCGAAGATTATGTGTAGGTCTTACAACCTTAGACTAACACAGTTGCTTCTTTCATTAAAAAGATAGGACTGTAGACTCATGACGGGTATTCTGACTGGACACTGCCTTCTGGCGTCACATGCCTTTAAATTAGGCTTGGCCAGTGATAGCAGATGTAGGAAGTGCGGGTTGCAGGAAACGATCGAGCATGTTCTGTGCTCGTGCCCTGCACTTGCCAGGCTGAGACTCCAGCTATTAGGAGTCATACAGCTGTCAGATCTAGAAGCAACAAGTGGCTTAAGTCCTAGGAAGCTTCTAGTATTTGCCAAGAGGTCGGAGTTATTTTATAACATAGGTCCTGGTTTTTGATAGGGTTTTTCAGTTTGGTCGTTAAAACAAACTTCTGGTAATACTACGGACTCAATCAGTCTATGTGAGGTTCTCATAGACCGGCCAGTTCAACCTAACCTAACCTATTCGTCCGCAACCCTTTTAAAAATCTTTTATAAAAAAATGGGCGTGGTCCTTAACCAATTTCATTAATTTTTCTTCAAAGCATTCATTATAGTAAAGGTAATCTCTCGGCCGAATTTTCTTACGATAGGTTTAACGATTTTTGAGTTATGATTAATAATATTTGTAAAATTGATTTCATCACAAGTGGGCGGTGCCACGCCGATTTTAAACATTATTTTCAAATTTTTATCAAGAGTTTCAACATCATTCCACGTGTCAAATTTCAACATTCTAGGTGTATTATTTACTAAATAATCAGGGTTTTTTGTTTTCCAAAATGTTATATATATAAAGAGTGGGCGTGGTTATCATCCGATTTCACTCATTTTTAATACCAATCTATTCTGGGTCCAGATAAGCTCGTGTACCAAATTTGGTGAAGATATTTCAATATTTACTCCAGTTATCGTGTTGGCGGGCGGACGGATGGACGGACGGACGGACATGGCTAAATCAATTTTTTTTTTTCGATACTGATGATTTTGATATATGGAAGTCTATATCTATCTCGATTCCTTTATACCTGTACAACCAACCCAATGTTAATATATTCTGTGTGCAAAGCACGCTGAGTAGAGAAATTGTTTCTTAAGATTTTGATGTTTCTTTTCTCGGGACTGCAATCCATGATAGACGAACATCCTACCGTAATAAAGATAGGTTTCGGCTTTCAACAGAAATTCTGGAGGAAACGTGCTTAAGCGTCAATATATATATTGATAGTCAGGCGGCAATTAAGGCAATAATCCTACACAGTACTTCAACTAGAAGTATCCTGGAATGCAAAGAAGCGTTGGAAAAACTTCGCTTAGGCCAGACCACATATCTGTACTGGGTTCGCGGGTATAAAGGGAGAGAAGGTAACGAAAAGACCGATAAATTGGCAAAGAGGGTGCAGCACTCGCTGAATCATCGCTAAACGTCCCCAACCGTTTGGTAGAATCAAAAGGAGAGGCAGGAAAAGCGTGGACAGAAGCGTGGGGCTGCACAATTTCTAAGACCATGTGCAAATCCAACGATATAAGACTCACAAAGTGGCTCTTATCTCTGAAGAGAGAAGACTTAAGGCTCACAATGAGCATACTAACTGGACACTGCCTTCTGGCGTCACATGCTTATAAGTTAGGCCTTGTCAGTAACAGCAGATTTAGAAAGTGCGAGCCGTAGGAAGCAACGGTTGAGTAGGTTCTGTGTTCGTGCCCTGCACTCGCCAGATCGAAACTCCAGCTATTAGGGGCGGCAGAGTTGCCTGGTGTCGAGGTTGCAATTAGGCTAGGTCCTCCTAGTATTTGCCAAGAGGACGGAGTGATTATATAACATAAATCCTCGCATCTGATTGGGATTTTTCTGGTTTGTCGTCAAACAAGTTCTGGTAATACTATGGAGACATTTAATCTATTCGATGTCTTATTGCCCCGCCATTTCAACCTACAACAGAGCTATTAGAGCCGGGCAGAAAATAATTTGTCATAAAATGTTTGAACATAGGAAAATTATTAATTTCAAAAATGCCTCGTAACCATGAAAAAGTTGCAATTATCCTTCAAATAAATTTTTATAAGAATACACGGTAAACAAGTTTGAGTTTAAGTTTTAAACCATTAATCGGTTTCAGCAATTTTTCTAATTTGATTGTAAACCCCTCAATTATAAAAGTAAGCTTTTGATTTAATTCGTTTTTATATATAAACTGATTTCATAATAATAGGTATTAAGACTCGAAATATTAAAAAAAATTTAAAACAGGAACAAATCTCGTTTTAAAACAAAACGCGAAAGTTTAACCTTAAACTGAAAAACTGAAATTTTTGGTTGAGCTCAAGGCCGGGTTTTGTTAAATAAAACACTTGGATGTATATTTTATTTTGTTTTTATTTTTCAATATTTCGACTTCAGTCTGAAGTCATCCTCAGGACTGGAAATAACATAAAACATAATTATTAAAACCAAAAAAAGGCATCAACAAACATTCATTACTTACATCTTAAGCTACGCTTGACGACACTTATAAGAAATCACATGAGCAAAAAGACAACTTCGGTAAGAGACAATTTTACTCGAGATACACTTCGTTCCACTAAACAATTTTTGAAAGAACATAAGCAACTTTTAGTATTAAATGCAGACAAGGGTAATGTCACGGTACTAATGGACAAATCAGAGTATGACCTAAAGATGCAGAGTATAGTTAATGATATAACTACTTACAAAGTGTTGAAGCGAGACCCCACTAATAGACTTCAAGAAAAGAATAATGAGATAGTAGAGAAAATGTACAACAATAAAGTTATTGACTTAAAAGAAAAAATTCGTCTCAAATGTAAAACGTCCAATGCTCCCCGTATATATGGTCTGCCCAAAATCCACAAGAGCGGCATCCCTCTCAGGCCCATTTGTTCTTCTGTCAATTCTCCGTCCTACAATTTATGTCAATTTGTTGTCCAAATTTAAAAAAAATTGACTATATCATCGAAGTATAATGTTAAAGACGCGATAGAATTCAAGAATAAAATAAAAGATACATATGTTTATGACGATGAGAGTTTAGTGTCGTTTGATGTTGTTTCGCTATTCCCGAGTATCCCCGTAGATTTGGCTCTCGATATTATAGAGTCTAAGTGGAACAAGATTAAGGAACACACCTCCATGACCAAAGAACTTTTCATGACAGTGGTCAAGTTCTGCATAAAAGATAACAGGTACTTTAAGTACAATGAAAAAATATATGAGCAACGTTCAGGGATGCCGATGGGATCACCTGCGTCACCTGTCGTAGCGGACATTGTAATGGAGGATCTGTTAACAAGGTTTCAGATGGACCCGATAAACAAACCACGATTACTCACGAAATATGTAGATGACATATTCGATATTATCAGGACAGAACACGCAGACGTGATGCTTAATCTTCTTAATAGCTATGACAAATCTATAAAGTTCACGATAGAGATAGAGAAAGACGGACAGATACCATTTCTAGATACACTAATAATTAAGAGAAACAACAAGTTGAAGATAAATTTGTACAGAAAGCCAACCGCATCTGGGAGGCTTATAAACTTCAACTCAAACCATGAAACGAGTTTAATAATAAATACTGCCAATAATTTTGTAAAACGGGTTCTTTCCATAAGCGATAAAATTTTCCATCCTGAGAATAAGAAGATTATAGAAAATATACTCGAGGATAACGATTTTCCCGTAAAATGAATAAGGAAACTGATTTTTTATTATCGGCCCAGTGATATAAATACCGAAAACCTTCAAATGATAAAATATATAAATCCGTCACGGACGTCGCAGGATTGTCCGAAAGAATAAAATATTCTAATATGTATGACAAAGAAAACGTGTGACTAGCCTATACATATGGTAATACTCTGCGTAATATTTTCAGTAACATGAAAGATAAGATACCCATACAGGATCAGTCCGATGTGGTACACAAGATTCCTTGTAATGGCGACGGGTCCCACGTATGCCAGAAGGTATATGTGGGTACTACAAAATCTAAACTCAAGACAAGGATATCTGAACACAAATCAAATATAAAATTAAGGAATAATTTTTCGGACAACAAAACGGCGTTATCATCCCACTGTAAGGATACCGGACACTACCCTGACTTCGATAATGTAATCATCTTAGAAAAAGAGAAAAACTATAACAAACGATTTATATTAGAAATGCTACATATTTTGGACACCCCTAATGACAGGAAAATTAATTTCAAATCAGACACAGCCGATTGTGCATATGCATACCGCAACCTGTTACTTAGGCACAAAAAACAATGCTGATCGAATTATTTACATATATGTATGTATGTATGTACGTTCGTCGTCGGGACAACTATGACATTTTGGGATGATCATCTGTTTGCTGTCTTATGTATTGTTGTTTTTTTTTTTTATTAATTTTGTTTACGATTACTGTTCTTTTGTTTGTTTACTTTTTCGGTCTATACCAATTGCACGCTTGTTACATATAACTATTGCAGAGCTTTTTTAGTCTTCAAAGCGTAGCTTAAGATGTAAGTAATGAATGTTTGTTGATGTCTTTTTTTGGTTTTAATAATTATGTTTTATGTTATTTCCAGTCCTGAGGATGACTTCAGACTGAAGTCGAAATATTGAAAAGTAAAAACAAAATAAAATACACATGCAAGTGTTTTATTTAACAAAACCCGGCCTTGAGCTCAACCAAAAATTTCAGTTTTTCTAAACACTAACGGCCAATAACGAGACAAATTATCTTAAACTGAAAATATAAAATCGGTTTCTTCTACCTCTTCTTTTCTCTAGCCCTCTGCTTCGTTCGCCTCAGATCGCCCTTGTTCTTTGCTATCTTTTTCAATCCATATCTATCTCTTCAATAACTCCTCAATTTTATAATTTTTGCAGCTTCTCTCCCCTTTAATTCTCTCCTTACCCACATAATTCCTCTTTATCTCGCTTTAGGTTTTTCCGTATCCTTTCCCTATTCCTAGTTCTCGCCTTCTGGTTCCATGCCAACACTCTCTTCGTTTCTTTTCTCTTCCTTCCTCTTCCACTCCCCTCTCTTTAGCTTTCTATGACTACCTTCCTTTTTTATTCCTCTTCCAAGTTTTTCTCACTTTTCTTTTCAATACTGTGTTTGGTCCTCGTATTATTGCTCTACGTCTTCCTCTCGCTTTTGTTTTTTGCAACCTGCTTCTTTTCCACCCTGCATCCATCTGCCTTCTTTATCGTACTAATCTACCATTTATTCCCTCTAACAAATCAGGTTTATTTCTCTCCCTTTGCCTTTTTCTTTGTCTTCCTGGATTCTTCCCTCACCCCTTTCTTTTCCGAAAATTGCGACTCTAGCAATTTGTAACGATTTTTAGCAATTCACTCAAATTTTTAATTTAAGACCCACGCCCTGCATAAATACTCAATCGACCTCATAGAAAAATAGTTAGCCTTTTTAAATGCCACCTTCTTTTACTCCTGGGTATATACACATTTTTTTTACATATGGGGAGCGCCTAGAAAAAGAAGTTGTGGGTGTTTGATACACCGACAAGCAGACATTTAATATTGATTTGTGGTGTTCCACAGTTAGATATTGCGACATATGCAACACGTGTGTAAAGAAGAACATGATCTCTTAATGTTTTATTAGATTCATACTTAAAAATTTCAAGGGCACTAGTCGTGACGTCTTAATCTGCTTAGCCTTAAATGACCACCCGAAAGCGGGGTAAGGAATTACTTACGAGAATAGAAATTATGTGTACCATATGTTGAAGTAAATAGAAATTTGTTGTCAAAATTAAAACTTAATAAACACCAAAGTAATGGAATAGTCACAAAAAATTAATAGACATAAAAAGAAAAAGACATAAGCAGACAAAAAACTGAACACTTAATTGAGGTCGCAAGCGAAGCAATTGAACTTGTCAATGAGTTAATTTATTTGATATATTCGACCCACAGCACGAGCAAATGTGACTTCATTATGATTAAATAATGAACTTCGAAAAACCACATTAGCAAAATACGTGGGCTGTCTTTTCAGTGTTGCGCTTAGAAAGTATAGCGAAATTCTCAAACGAAGTTGAAGAAAGAATTGACACAAGTACTCATTCCTCACGTCTACCTTTGGTATGGAATCTAAGTCAGAATAATAAGCCTTTTTATGTACTCCATGACTAGCGCTGGATTACTTCCACAAGAATATAATGCTTGAGTCTCACGAAGAATGGCAATGATCTCATTAGGGCACTCATACTGCAAGTGTAGCTCCACTTACTGCCTTATAGCGTACACTGCCGTTGAAAAATTCTCGAGATATGAAGCAAAAATTTCTGTAGGTTACAGAGGATTTGAATCAAACATACCACTTGTCGACTTTTGCTGAATGCGCTTATTCTATCCTTCTGCTGCAGGAAGAGCATTCCCCTATATCAAGATGTACTGCATGGACTTTCATTGGACAAGATTCCGTCAGAATCTTATTGACCATTGTTAGTTCAGTCTTTATAAATCCAATGATTTCGGCAGACTGCACGCATTGTCATAGCTATGGATTCAGATGATTCTGATCTCTCTTGAAACATGCTATGAAGATCACGTAGCTTGAGCTTGCGGCGTACATCAATTTCCTGACTGAAAACCCCTACAACAACTTTTAGCTAACTTTACCATTGCCACTGAAGACTCCCACCCACCAATCTCGAAGGTAGTTATGCCAAACCTGATCAACGACCGGGGAGCAGCCGCTTCAATGCAATAATCACATGATGTATTTTAAGCATAATATTCAATGATTTAATACGGGCACAAGTATTTTATTTAGTAATGTTCGCCGTGTCCAGTGCGTTCCAGCAGACTACAATCCCATAGAGTAGAATAGGCTTTACCAACATACCTGAAGACCAGTGGTCAAATCTAGGCAACAATTTTTAAACGCACACCCATGACCTTCCTGAAGAAGAAAAAGTCAACCGGGCTTTCAAACTGCTTCCCGTTCAAAGTAGTCAATAGATATTTAAGCCTGTCTGAAAATACTAACGTTTATCCCCCACTCGAAAGCGCCCTTTAAGTGGGGATCATATATCTGCTGCTAAAATTAGTTTAATTTCTTCAGGGTTCACATTCGGTCCACTTTATTTATACCACCTAGCCCTATGGAGATGAGAGTCCTTCAAAACGACGCGTGAAATTTCTAGAAACTTACCCTTCACTAGCACAGCCAGGTCATCGCGTATTGAGCTATTCGGCTAAAATTGGAATTATTTTCCTGCTGAAACTCGTTTACAACTACATATAACCTAATCGTTTTCACACATTTCCATCGATATAGGCTCAGCTCCGCTGCATCAATTCTGTTGCATAGAACTTGGTAAATGAATTAAAGCTTAATCCCAAAACAGCCGGGGCTTCTTCAATGGCAGTCGCAACATTGTTAAATTCATATTCTTTGTGCTCTCCGACCCAATGTTTTGTTTTATAATAAAATGGAAAGCCGATTCCGTTGACCTGTCTTTACAATGGACATGCTGCAAAGCCGGCATATATAAGGCACCACAGCGATTTTATAAAAAGCGGCCAGGGGCTGATTACTTTGGGCACATATGGGAGAGCGAACGGGCTCCTCCAGCCTTTGGAATGAAGTTCCTCCTTTTTTAGACTTTGGTATGTAGCCCAGTTTAAGGCAATTCGTTGGCTGATCCACGAATACATAACCATCTACCTCTCATTTCTAATATCCTGCATTCTTTCACGTTTAGAGGCTCTTTTGGCGCCAAACATCTTTGGTAAACAGATAAGCAATGAGACCGGCGACTTTTACGTTCGACAGAAACCGGCTGTTACCAAGTAAGCAGAACGAAAGTAATTGACAAAGAAGTAAAATGCCAAATATGTTATTGAAAGTCGTAAAAATTTTAGTTTGTTGGTTGGCTTATTTGTTGTGCTTCGTCGTTGAAGAATCAAATTCATGAATGAGTTTTGGCATCAAAGGCTGACTGGCTGGCTATGTGCCCAAATGTACAGGTTTTGTAACGAGACATATATTTTTGTGCGCTATATTTACAGAAGCAAAATATTAAAGTTTGATAGTTTAAGGTACATCAAACTATATATATATATATATATATACATATATGTCGATATGTATGCACAAGACCGAGCTATGGTGGCTGAATTTTTCGTATTCCGATACATAGCGATCTATGCATATTCTTACTCCACCTGCCAGATCTAACTTGTCCAATTTTATATCTAAGACCTGCGACAAACTCTAAAAAATATACATACGAGTATATAGCTATTTTAGTCGAAATATATTAATATCAACGTCACTTATCGGATCCAATGCTCTTTAATAAGCTTTCTGGGAATTCGTTCCAGTTTCAGTGCATTCTGCTGCATTTGCTTCATACATATGTACTATACAAACATTTACGAACAGTAATTGTTGTAATTAATCACTTTAAGTTTGTTATATTTAAGATGATCTGCTGTTTCTTAAAACTTGGCTCTGTTATCTGATATAAGAAACTGTACGAGTTTTCTATGAAATGATATAAGAACTGAAACAATTGGTCTCCATTGTAAGCGGGGAATACCTTCACGTAAGTAGGTCTCCTCATCAACGGTGAATTGTTAAATTGACTTTATTGACGTTAAATTCACCAAAATGTAGTTGTGAAATTCAAAAGAGTATCTATTTGTGAATTGTATTGCTCCCAGTATTGTATACATGAAGATATGTTTGTAAGGAGATGTAATTGCTTACATATCAGATGGAAAATATGCCAACTCATTCATAAATTTTTCATCAAAGTGTATAGAAGGCTGACGTTACCCTGCAAAAAATGCATTTATTCTAGGATGAGTCAGGGACGAGTCTCAAAGGAGTATGCGACTAATGCCATTTTTGATCTCTTTGTTTGCGTTGAACTGTTGCCTTTTGTTTGAGCATGTCCTATGAAGATACTAACTGTACCCATTTATACCCGAACGGGAACGATAGGACCAATCCCCTTTGTACCCATATGGAAAACTAATCTCCTTTCTCACCAAAAAGTGTTAATTTTCGTATGGTACGAGTTTATGTACATTTTATACGGAATATTAAAACTTCCAAAAAATTGCTATCATATATGTTAAAAAATTATTAAGTCGCCAACTCATTCCAAGAGATATGGGTCGACGATGAAGGAATATATGGTCCAAGTCAATTCGGTTCGGTATAGGGCTCCGCGTTTTTCTTAAATAATTCTAATAAATCGCTTTAATTTTTTTATTTAACTCACTTCGTTCTTAAAATGGACTACATAGATTTCAACCTGAATAATCCCAACTGTACCCAAAAGGGACTAGAGGGGATCAATTATGCCACAATGTAGACAAAAGAAATCAATCGGAGACCGCTCTCTTTAGCGATTAGTCGCACTATTTTTTGCAGGCCATTTAAAAGCTAGCATCCCAATAGGAAATAAAATACGTAATTTATAATGAAGACATTTTTTACTAGATCTGCTCAACCAGGATGGGGCTTATTCACCCCTTATGTATAACGGAAGAACTTATGCAACGACAGTGGAATCAACTGTTAAGGCTACATAACATCAAACAAGCTAGCATCCTGTTTACCAATCCAGATATTTTATGATCAGAGATTGCATATAACGGAATTACTACTTATTACTATCACGGGTAACAATCAATATCCAAGAACAAACAAAGGGGTTTCTCAGTGAGATATGTCTTGTTTTAAAATTCTCGGTTGTTGTTGTTGTAGCGATAAGGATACGCCCCGAAGACCTTGGGGAGTGTTATCAATGTCCATGGTCCTTTGCCAGATGCAGATCCGGTACGTTCCGGTAACAAGCACCATAAAGGTACTAGCCCGACCATCTCGGGAACGATTTGGTATGACCACAGGAAACCTTCTAGGCCATATCGCCCTCCCACCCCCTAGATCCATAAGGAACCTGGGTTCGCCAGAGCCTCGGCTGTTAAAGGAACAATATTCGCCACGGGTAGGTGAGGTTGACAATTGGGTTGGATAAGCTATGTATTGCGCTGGAAACCCCTTGAAAAGGTTACGCTACACAACCCCTTGAATCAATTTGGTATTTTAGTCACCTTTTACGACAGGCATACCTGCCCCGGGTATATTCTAAGCCCCTAACCCGCTGGGGTTAAAAAAGTTTCGGTCTTTACGGTTTTCGAAAACTGTTATTTTGCGACCTAAATGGCTCTCATCTCCTCTGTTAGAATAAACATAATGTAAACTTAACATTAGGTTGCTATGAGGGTCTGAAAATAATTGTTATTCCTCAAAAGTTAAACCAGAAAATCCTTACTACGCCCAGATCATATATTTTTTGTGTCATGCAGAGGCTACTTCCAAGGCCAATTTTAAAATGTTTCTGAAAGGTTCGGGTATAATTTTGGGACTATTTCGAGACTTTTTTCAGTAATGTCCGGATCATCCCAGGACTGTTTTATGTACAATTTCGAGATAAATTTGGTAATATGTTAGGAAGCATTTCTGGACTAATTCCACTATTGTTTCTAATAATTTTGGATTTATTTCGAGAGATCGTTATGGAATCATCTTGGAAAATAATTTCGAGAGTGACTATTTCTGGATAATTTTAGTAACATTTTGGAAACATTTAGCGGGGTTCGAAATTATCGGGATTTCATTTCATTTGTTTCCGAAGAGTTATGGCCTTGCTATCAATAACAACTGTTCTTGAAGATTTGTTGGTATATTATCGGAGAACTAGCGACGTGTTATCGGTTTATTTTCGAAAAGGTATTGCTTTGTTATCGACAAATATTGGTTTTTTATCAGAAGTTTATCGAGAAAATATCGGTTTGTTATCGTAAAAATATCGAAAAATTAACGTTTTCGCATCGTTAAAAATAGAAATTTGTTATAGAAAACTTTTAATTTTTTTTCTAAGGTAATTGATTTTTTCATCGAAAAGATGTCGAGTTTTCATCGAAAAAATATCGATCTGTTATAGAAAAAATCGTGATTTTCTGTGGAAAAAACATCGATTTGCTATCGAAAAAATTTCGATTTTTTTCGATTCTGCGACTCCACACGAAATAAAAAAGTAACAATAATTTAGCGCTAAATTTGAAGGCTGTTGAAGAGGTCTCGGAAAAAATTTGTATTTATTCTCTCAAATACTGCCATATTTTAAATTTAACTCGGTTATTTGAAGAGCTCAAAGAAAATTTAGAAAGAGGCTAGCACTTCCCTAAAGCCAAAGTAATGACAAATCGAATATGTGTTGTTGTTGTAGCGATTAACACACTCATCGAAAGGGCGAGTGTTATCAATGGTGATGGTCACTTGCTGGATATAGATCCGGTACCATCTCCGGATACACAAATTAGGCTGCATTTCAAAAGTAAAAACACAAATGTTGTTCGAAAACTCTTTCAAACATGTGCTTGAAAATTATGTATTGTGTATTGCAACTTTCTTTTTCGCTGCTGAGAACTTATGAAGTAATTTTAGTAAGAATTTTTTTCCGTTCGCTGTTTGATTTTTCTACTGGGTTGATAAGCTTAGATAATGCATGACATAATTCTGATAACATGATCTCTCTGTTTAAAAACAGTTTGTCATATCAGCAAGTCATGCAATAAGTCATCGAAATCTGAAATTAGGCTTTGGTTTTATTTACTGAGGTCATGAAGCATGTCCGTTTGACTTAACAGAAGAGATAATAAACGGATTACATGACTTTGTTAATAGCTTGCTAAACTGAGCAACATAAAATATGTGAAGTTATTTATGAGCTTTCGCAAAGGCCCAGGAAAAGTCTCCGATGAAATAACATTTACAGAATGCTCAAATATACCAATATAACAGGCAGAGATGGCTTAGAATCTTATTTAAAAAATAAGTTTCTATGCGTTTCTGAAAAAAAAAAAAAATTATGAATTACCTACTTTTGTTAACAATAAAAGATGCATATTTATAACAGTCAAATTCTGTATGTATGTGTATTCCCTATGGAAACGTATTTCCCATCACTAAAAAATCAAAATTTCAATCATCACCAAATTTTGGCTATAGGTTCCTTCGATCAAAACGAATGTTTTTCATATTTCAAAACTAAGAATTTTAAATAAATTTTTTTTTTACAATTTCACGTGCGCCACTGGGTGGTGCGACAAATTTTGTATGTCAGCAAAATTTACTCATACGTCATGTCGAACCTAAGCGCAGAACTTTTGTTTGGTCTTAGCATTGCATTCACAAAAAGTTAAAGCGATTGCTTTCAGTGATTTAAAAGTTTTTTTTATTAAGTTTAAGCATTCCATTATAAAAATAGCTGCTATATGAGATGATAGACAAGAATTGCGGAGCTGAAATATTTTGACTAAGTTATGAAATTTTGAGTATGAATTGTGTGTGACAAAATAAAATTTGAAAAATAAAGCAAAGAATGATAAATTAGAGGAATGAGGGATCTATGAAAAAAGAAGGGAGAGGTAGAGGGTGTAAAAAAAGAAGAGGGAGAAATAAGGGAATTATAAGGGGTAAGAATGAGAAAAATTGGGAAATACATTTTTAAGAAGATCAATAAAATCGTACATACTGATTGCTCGACTTTGAGTAATGGGAAGGAATGCGTTAAAATACACCTTCTTATTTAGATTAGTATCTGCTCAACCCGAGCAACGCCGGGTACCCTGCTAGTAAATAAATAAAAATTCGTTGGTATGCCCTTGAACTTTGCAATAAGTAATTTTAATATGATGTTCAAAACATTAATCTAATTGGAAAATTATTTAAGCATATGAAGTTTTGTATGTACATCAACCTGGGTCGATTTGTATTGACGAAAGATAACCGATATCGCGCCATCGATTTTTCGATAGGGTTTGGGCTCAGAAAAAAAAGTTCCACTACGCATACCCTAAAAAATATATTTCGAGCCCGCGAAAAAAAAATGGCGAAAGGGTAAATTTTTCGACAAAAACAAAAATTTGGTTTGGCTTCCAACAGAAATTTGTCGTACATTTTTTTGGCAGAGTCTAATGTACAAAACGCTATCAAAGCAATTTATAAATCTTATTTTTTAATATAACATAGTCTGTTTTATTTATATAACTGCAAATAACTACTAGATCTGTATTTATATATATCTGTAAGTGTATTTTTATACAACATGTGTGTGCTCTATTTATAAAAGTCTGATCCCACACGTCCATTGAACAACTCAGCATACCAAAGCGGTCAACGGCGCGCCTATTTTACATTTTCACGTTTCGTTGCATTTGTTGATCTATTTAGGTAAAAAAAGCCAAAATTTTATCATTATAATTTATCATAAGCGAAATATAAGGCTTTATAACTACAGAGTTTCTGCAACCCAATTTTCAGTCTCCCATACGCGAGGGGAATCCTGTTACAAATATGAATGTATCATACAGCTACTTAACAAGCGAGGTTCTGACGACCTCAAGTTCCGCATGGAACTAGGAGTAGGGGAAGGGGGTGATGGTATGGCCTAGAAGGATAAATGTGGCAATAATAATCGTTCCCGAGATGGTCTACGTCAATGGTTCTTGTTGTGGGAACTTAGCGGATCTACATACATATATCCGGCAAAGGATCATCAACATCGATAACACTCCTCAAAACTGCAGGAGTGTCTTTATCGCTAATACAACAACAACATCACTTACTTGCTCTTCTATTTATTAGGTTTTTATTTCATATAAAAAGTATGTACGCAGTGAATAATAACTAATCTATAAATAAACTTTGATATATGTCGTAAAGTAATATGTTATGTGAATTCACCTACGATTGAGTCTGCTTTAATATTCTCGTTATAATAGTTTCATCACATCTTTCAACATTTTTCTTGTGCTTTTTTAATTTTCGTATGGATGTACTAATTGGTCCTTGAAATGAACGATTTGGACCAAATTGAACTGTGCGAAACACCTTAACGATCTTTAATCGCAACCAAAAAAAGACGTCATAAATGCGCCTATGGTAGTATCGGCTTTGAGCTTTTAGTAAATTAAAAAAAGATATATATTATATTCTTAATCATTACTTTATCGCCTGAAGGTATAACACTGAAAAAATAGTTCATTGGTGTTATGTTAAAGTATTTATTGCCAGTAATAGAAAAAAGAAGTAATTCATTTTGACATTTGTTCTTAGGATCTATGAGTATATATCTACATTACAGGGTTGTAATAAATGGTACAAAGTGCATGAGTATCTAAAACTGAAATAGAGTATCGTTCCTTTACAACAATTGGTCTACCCTAATACACCTATGCGCCAAAGGGCATTAAAACAGCAAAAATATTACATTTCAATGAAAGAAAAATTTCTTCATATTGAATTATTTATTGTTATTGTTGTTTGTGGAATTTCTCAAATAAAGTTCTCTGAATTAATGAATACATATATTGAGTGCCGACATGCGTAAGCCTTAAAGAATATGAATGATTGATTATTGTTCATAGATATTTTTTAGGAAATTGCAGCACAATACTTTAGGAATTATTTCAAAACGTATTCAAATGCAACTACAGGAGCGAAAAGAAAAATGGCATTGCCATTTTTTTTTTTTTCAAATTTCATCAGCTAAACCCTTTTTTATTTTCTATATTTTAAGTAAAAGCCCCAATGAATTTCATAATGAAGTCTTGAAAGCGTTTTTGCAAAAATTAGAAAATGTTACGAGCGTTTCGAACTCTTTATTTGGAGTTCTCTGGGTTTTTTTTTTTGGAATTTTATAGATCAATTAATTTTAGTCTATCAAAGTACCAGTTTTAGGTCTCTAAAAATTTGCATTGATTTTTGAAAATTTTTATCCGTAGGGTACTTCAGATTACCTTCCATGTAAAAAAATTTTTCAACTTTGTACGGACGAAAATCTAAAATATCCTTTGAAAAAAATTTCCAAATTTAATGCAACTTGTAGTTTGTACCTTGTTACCTTAAAACTGATTGGGCTATAAAACTGCATTCTCAAAAAAAAAGCAATCAATTCAAATAGAAAGTTCGAAATATTTGTAAAATTTTCTAGAATTTTTGAAAGCGTTTTCGAGATAAGTTTGCATAGTTTCAGTTACAAAATGCAAATGCATCGAAGCTTTTTCTTAAAATAGCAAAAAAAAAACAAACAAGAAATTCAGTTGACTTGATTTGATCATTTGCGGTTTTTTTGATCAAAACAGCGGTTTTTATGTTCTCTGCTCTACTAACGGGTATGTATGTATGTACAACTTTAAACAGATTACAATGTAGATTTAATATGTTTTCATAAATGTGTATAAGTATTTCTTCATATGCATCAAAAGTAACTATCAGAGTTGTAAAATTTTTTTGTAACTCAGACACTCCTTTTTGAGATATTTTTGCCAAATTCGTTAGCTCTATTTCTATATTTCATGGAACTTGCTTCTATTTGTGATTATTTTTGTTTAACCTACACCCACATAAATATACTCATTTAATTACAAAATACATAAAAATTAATTTGTGCCGAATGACTGCGATTTGATGAGATAATAGCAAATGGGATCAAGATCAAAATCATAAATTTTCATGTTTAGGCATCATAGCATAGGCGGCGCTGTGGATTACATGCAAACACAATTCAAAATGTGTGCTACATAAATAATTCCATAAAGTTTGTGTTTATTTAACAAGCCTAGAAACTTCAATTCGAGTGAAACTGTTCATTACAGACTGTAACGAATTTAACTGTTGACGAGCTGTTGAATAACCAACTCAAATATTTAGTATATCAAAATATTCTTTACTGACAACACTACTTTGGTAGTAGTACTTCACAACCAAATCACTCGCGTACTGCAATTATAGCGTGTTAAAATCAAACTGACCCATAATCTCAGTTACCTCATTCGCCTTTTTCCCCTTGGGTCTAGACTTTTCGCGATCAAGCCCTCTCGAATAATTGCTTACTCAGCGCGGTTAATCATCTTCGCTCTTAGCTGATTACATGTATGTGTAATTGTTTCTCTTCTTCTTTGCTCTTAGCTGCTGATAACATGTTTGTGAAATATTGTCTCTGCCCTGAGTTTTTCTGTTTACATGTCACATACATGGTTACCCAAGACCAGATCGTTCGGACGCCAATCCGGAACGCCTTCTTTAAATCTCTCCCCCATCCCAATCTCAGTTTTTTTCACGTCTTACTTTGAATTTAGTACAATCCGGGACAATTCGGAAATATCCGGGACGGCGGAACATTTCATCAAATTTCGGGACATGTCCCGGATTTTTGGGACGCATGGGCACCCTATGTATGTAAGTGTGGCTGCTTGCTTCGTTGTTTTTGTGAACTTATTTACTAGCAGTATAGTGACGTAACGAAACTGCTTATATTCACCACAATACTTATGAAGTTATTAGAATTTATGGTTCTATCTTTTTAGTTAGATCAGTGGTGTCGTATATAACTTTCGTTTAAGAGTATTTTTAAAAATTTGCTTATGTGAATAAACTTATTTAAAATACCTAAGCGACCATCTCAAATTAAATTAAATTAAATTGTCTTCTTATGTCCCCAGAACACCATCTACATAATGAAGCGAGAATACTCCCCATCATGGATAGAAATGAGATGCTAACCAAACAGTTCCTGTTGAATACCCAGAAACCTGGGCATCCCAACAAACATCTGATTGATGAGCCAACACCGCCCAGGGGCCATCTCCGTAAGCATTATGAGGAAATACGGCACCTGAAGACTCAGCCGTATGAAGGCAAAAAACACAAGCAGGTCCTCATCGAACTCCAAAAACAGGCATCGGACCTTTATGCCAGGAATTGCCCGGTGAATCCAGTACTCAAAGAACAGTACCCAAAATTGCGGAAGAGGAACGAATACTCCCCAAGGAAACGCGAGTCACTCTAGCTCAACTTATTTTATCGATAACAGATGCTATACTTGGATTACAATTTTTGAATCGATGTTTTATCGACTTTCGATTGGTTATCGGTTTGTTATCTACTTCTTATCGGTGTACGACGATAAATAGGCGAGATACTTCTTATCGAATTGGTACTTATTTGTCGATAAAACACGTTATAAATGGGTTACAAGTTTTTATCGCCAAGATATCGATCTCTTGAAAAAAAAAATCGATTTGTTTTCGACAATTTATAAGAATCTCTTATATTTGTTATGGAAAATTAAAAAAAAGCCGTAACCCATTTTAATAGTTTTTTTCTTTTTTTGAGTCGAAAAAATCCGGTTCAAAAAATTGTCCCAGGCGAAAGTTCAGGGGATTCCGGGGATACCTATAATATTTTCATGACGAATAATGCATCCTTTCGAACCCTTTTCGAAACAATCCACAAATAAAAGTAAAATTCGGGCTTTTATTTTCTAAGTTTGAAACTAAACGTTTAATCCGGAGTTTTATGGATAAATAAAAATTCCGACTATAACTACGGAACGGCTCATTCAAATTAATTGAGTTTTTTACCATTACATTCTTCTAAATGTCTAAATTTTAAAATTTTTAGTTTTAGTAATACCAGAAATTTGTCATAGAAAAACTAAAACCAACTCTCAGAGTAATATACTTATTTTTATACTCAGCTGAGCAGAACTCACAGAGTATATTAATTTTGTTCGCATAACGGTACCCCGTAACGGCATAAACTAATCGAGATACATATAGACTTCTATATATCAAAATGATCTGGGCGAAAAAAAAATTCATTTAGCCATGCCCGTCCGTCCATCTGTCCGTCCGTCCGACTGTCCGTAAACACGACAACTTGAGTAAATTTTGAGGTATCTTAATGAAATTTGGTATGTAAGTTCCTGGGCACTCATCTCAGATCGCTATTTAAAATGACGCCACTTTTTCGATATCAAAAATTTCGAAAAACCGAAAAAGTGCTATTAATTCATTAACAAAGGCGGATAAAGCGATAAAAATTGGTAGGTGGGTTGACCTTATGGTGCAGAATAGAAAATTTGTAAAATTTTGGACAATGGGCGTGGCACCGCCCACTTTTAAAATAAGGTAATTTAAAAGTTTTGTAAGCTGTAATTTGGCAGCTGAGTATGTAATGTTCGACTACACCCGAACTTAGTCTTCCTTATTGGTTTTCCATAGTAAACTTGCCCTTGTTTTTTTGACATAACGTTTGATCCAATAGAGACATGGCCTTGAAATTGGACACACCGCTTTTTGCTGAAATAATGAAATTATGTATGAAAAAACTCGGCTAATTTGAATGAGCCATTCCATGATTATAGGACCGGACCTTTATTCTGTCCTTAAAAAATAAAAGTCCGGTTTTGGCTTTTATTTTCGGACATAAAATAAATGTTCGGATTCAATAATTTCTTTCGAACTAAAATAATAAAATCTCTTATTATAAAGGACTCTTATTATAAAAGAAATAACAGTTTTGGTCCCTGTAAAAAAGTTGTCGCTTTGTTATCGAAAAAATATCGATTTGCTGTCGGAGTCGTTCAATCTGCAGAGAACATAGCCCATGTTATGTTTACAGAGGAACCATCTTATTGAAATCACTTACTAACTAAGCTCCGTTCGTTCTCTTACTAGGTCTACCTGCTAGCGTCCATCTCCATTCTTCAGCTACATTTGATATCTTCTATCTCGTCTTGTTCTATGTGGTTATCATATTTTCAACTCGCCCAGATCAGCACAGAAACGTTTGCCTACCCTACCAATATCTAAAAAATAATGTTGACATTAATATGTGGCATCTATGATTCATTTCTTGAGATTTTACAAGTACTTTTATGTGACTTAACTTAGAATCAGCTATGTAGCTACGATAAAATAAAACGAGCTCTATGCTCTTTAAGTCAATGGACACTTGTCATGTCCTTTAGCGAAGCGTGTCTACTGCGTCTGTTCGAAATCTTGATGTATTACTTTCTGCTTTTCTAATATTCTGCATTTGGTAGCGCATTAATATTATATGACATACGTACATATATATGCAGGGAACGTGAATGAAATAGATCCTAGATACATATGTTTTAAATTAAAAAAAATTTATTTTGATTAATATTAAAAAATACTTAAGAGTCATTCCAAATCAATATTTTTTAGATTATTTCTTGATAAGATTATTGCTTCTAATCAGATTTTTAATTTGTAACTTCTGATTCTCTGTTTTATATTGATCCCTGAATATATCGTATGTCTCGCAGAAATAACTGACTTCTATGTATGCCATGTCGAAGCGTTCAATGTGTCATAACTATTACATGAGAGCATTCGTACAACACAAACACTTTTAGCTACATTCTACATTTAAAGTAATATTATTCTTAGTAACACTTAAGTAAGTATCTAAGTAAGTACTTCTATGTACATATGTAAGTCAGTAGTGTTTGGTGAGCAATTGTGATAATTATGTCACTGTCATCAGTGAAATCGTTGTTGTATCCTATAGTTTTTTGCACACCATCATCATCACACACCCTCAATCGAAGTGCGAACTCACACAAATACGATTTTTATGTAAGCATGTGAATGACAGCAGAGCGAATGGTAACCGAAGTAGCAGCTGGCGACAATTCACAAGTGATAATAAAGTGTTGGTCTAGCCTGCCTGTTTGTCTACCACCCAGTTGGCTTGTTGACGCAACATTTAATACTTCAACATTTGTTTTGCCTCCCAAGCTCACAAAAATTTGCGTAGTCGCATCAGTGCACTGTGGGGTAGGTGGCATATTTTAATGCTGACATTCGTTATCAAAAATTGTATTTAAATTATTTACTATTTTTTAAATGAAATAGTAGCAAATTTTAAGAAATTTATATAACGCGGTTTCTTGTTTTCTTTATTTTCTTCCTATTACTATCTCTATCCTGCCAAGTCTAAACATTTTTTGTTACTCATACGCCATGCGTTCCAATTAGAGGTTTACGCCGATCACTTTATCGGCGGCGGCGTGAGCGGCGCGCCGGCGTACGCCGGTATTCTTACTTTAAAAAGCTTGATTTTTCTATTTAAAAAAATAATATTTAGGAAAGGTTTTGTTTGTATGTATTTAAGGAAATCAACGTGTTGGCCATTTCGAAAAGATTCGGGGGTTTTGCCTCAAGATCTCGCAGACCGTCCAAAAATTTTCAGAAGTAGCTGAGGGATTGTCCTCGTTCGCTTAGTCCAGAGAGGCTTCGTACCTAACCCCGGTCTTTGGAATTGGTACTGCTGCGTCTGCTGAAAAGAAATAGAGATACATGAAATAGTCACACTTTTGTCTGTATATCTCGTGCAGGGCGTAGTTTCACCTAGGGATAACTCCTAATAATCATCGCGAACACAATTTCTTTAAATCATTTGTGGCTCTTTGGTGGTCACGCACAAAGGCGACTTACGGTTGATATTAATGGTCTATTAATACTCATGACTCTCGTGGCACAGGGTGCCCCCAGTTTTTTCGGCTGTTTTTGAGAGCTACAATTCCCGATGTGCGAACAGTAACAATCCCGACCACCAGTCGCTACCACGCATCCTGACCCTCACACCATATACCAGCACAGAAGCTATAGGACTGCGACTTCGAACTCATACCTTCGTCGACGTCACTTTCTTAGAAGCTCTAGGTTTAGCTCCGATGGCTTTCCAACGGATGCTTTTGTCGCGCTATGCTGCCGAGCTACACCAGAGAAACACCTTGAAACGTTAGGGAGTGCCTATTCGGCCAAAGATGCCGAAATCATAAGCAGTCTAAGCGGATGTCATTGCGTACTGGGTGAAAATCGTATAATACTCGGCGCATCTACATAATTAAAATTTTACAAGGACCCTGGATAAAATTTTTAAAATGTAGACCATCGTTTGCAGACGTTTGTGTTCATAACATTGATTTCAATAGTCTTGGTTAAATGAAAACGATATTTTAGAATGAAAGTCGACCGATTTTAAGTTGAAAGATGTTAACCACTGTTTTCCGGCCTTATGATATAAGAGCTCATTATGGATGACCGCGTAGCTTCAGTTTTCAGACTAGTTCGACTGTACGCTACGTTAGGGTAGTAGCACACACGACCATTAGTTCGACTGTCTTGGGAAAGATTTTGCTTCACCACTTTGAGTGTTCTTGCGAAGGACAAAGCCTCCTGGTAATATATGTGCCTACGTATTCACATTTTGATAAGGAGCCGTAACGTGTAGGTGATAGTTAATCTTGGTGGATAGGCTATTATCAATGTGATATACTCCAAAGGACTATTTTGGGATAGGGCAGCCAACTTTAGGAAATGTCTAACCGGGATACTTGGGTGTTGAAGGATGAAGTGTGAAAATCAAAATTAACATTTCAGACGCTGTTGTATAGTTTCGCAAATAAACAACAGATGTTTAAATGTAAGCCCAAGTGATTTTTTAAACCCTTCTCATACGTAAGTATAACCTCAACTTAAGTATGAGGTAAGAATCATTTCAAAGGAGTGTTTATGCCCCTAGAACCTACTAAAGGATTTTGCATGATTGATATCGCTTATTCTTTCAGCAATATAAAATTTTATTAAAAATCGGTACCTCATTTGGGTATTTTGCTTTTTTAACAACTTGAACACAATTTGAAAACATGTTCGCCTTGGGTCATTTTATTTGAATTCATTGTTCATTATTATTTTTTTTTTAAATATGTAAAGTGAGCATATAAGTTTATTATATAACTTTTCCTTTAGTCTTTTGTTTTAATAACTTGGTGAATTGGATGATGCAAAACCCGTGTTAAGCTGACATCGAAAACGCCTGTTTTTTAATTTACTTTTGAACAGTTAGAGAGTTAAATTCGAAATTAATTTCTTATAACTGGCATTGATGCGCATCCGTTGATACCATTTTCGACCATATCCGACCAATTTTCGGCAATGGCCTAAACAGTCTTAAACGAGTAGAAAATATAGTAACGCGCCAGACGCCGCCGCTGCGCCGATATTTTTGACATTCGGTGGCGGCGTGCAAAAAACGACCAACATCGGCGGCGGCGGCGGCGTTAATCGGCGGCGTATATATCTACTTCCAATACCACTAATATAAGGATAAGCAAATAATCCTCTCGAACAGTTTATTTTTTTAATTTACCCAGTTCGTTGTGATAAAAGTAATAAATGAAATGCGCTAATATTCAAATGTATAGGTATTAGTATAAGAAGCCACTTTTTTGGCGTAGCCTTGGCCCCACGATACTTTTGTTTTATATTTTACAACCGCTAAAGAGGTAAAGAGACTTGTGAAGTTACGAAAAGTGTTTGGAAAGAGAAGCGTAAGAGTAAGAGTAAGAGCAAGTACAAGGGTAAGAGTAAGAGCAGGGTTAAGAGTAAGAGTAAGAGTAAGGGTAAGAGTAAGAGTAGGAATAAGAGTAAGAATAAGAATAAGAGGAAGAACAACAAAGTAAGTTTAAAAGTAAGAGTAAGAGTAAGACTAAGTGTAAAAGATAGAGATAGTTTAAGGCTTAGAGTACGAGTTGGAATAGGAGTAAGAGATGGAGCAAGAGTAAGAGTATGAGTAAGAGTAAGGTTAAGAGCGAGATAAGAGTAAGAAAAAGAATAACACTACAAGTAAGAGTACGTTTAAAAGTAATAGTAAGGGTTAGAATAAGAGTAGGTGTTAGAGTAAGAGTAAGGGTAAGAGCAAGAGTAAGAAAAAGAATAAGAGTAAGAGTTAGAGTAAGAGTAAGAGTAAGAGTAAGAGTAAGAGTAAGAGTAAGTTTAAGGTTAAGAGTAAGTGTCGTAATAACAGTTTGCATAAGAGTCAGAGCTATAGAATAATTTAGGGTAAGATCAAGAGGAAAACTAACAGTCAGATTCCTAAGAGCTACTGTAACTATAGTACTAAACAAAACCACATTCAGAAGTCCCTGAAAATAGCCGTAAGCTTTTACAACAGCTTTAGAACAGGCGTGCTGTATCCTCCCCAATCTTGGTAGTTTAAAGGATTTGGCCGCTTTCGAAATGAAACAGTCGAGAAAAAGAGACCTATAACTTATACTTTGTTAGATTGAAATTGGTTGATCTGCAAAACTGCATACTCGAAAATTTTAAATTTTTTTTAAAAACTTTTACGAATTTCCGAGTTATGTATTTTAAAAACGCTTTTGAGATTGATTTGCATAGTTTTAGTTACAAAAGTCATACAAGTTTTTTCTTGAAATAACGAAAATAAAAAAAGATGAATATAATAAATGAAATTTCTTAAAAATTACCGCTGCTATTCTCGGTTCGCTGCTGCAATTATGTAAATTTTATGAAAAGTTGGAGAAAGTAAAAAAAGTTTATTAAGTTGCTTTTAGCAGAGTTTTTTACTCAATAAATTTATGTCTACTTCTTTTGATTCCCCAATCCTTTTCACCATTATTGACGCCATCATTAGCGTCGTGCGTCTTTATTACCAAAGTCATAATTATTTTATTATTATCATCTGCTTTTTCTTGTTCTTCTCTTCCATTTTTCACATATTACATTAAAAAGAAAAATAAATTAATTTTTTCTATGATTTTTCCTTTACCTTTCCTTTATGCTTCATTTGCCCAAACTGTTAAAAGCTTTTAACAGTTCAGGGTAAAATTCAGTATTCTAGCCCAGTGCACCGTGTCGGCAAAATTTGTTTTTTTTGCGATTTCCGCACACGCATTAACATATATACCTACATGCAGTAGCGTAAGCTTATGCGGCACGCGTTCGCACGATAGCGAGCTGCAGCTCATCACCACTTTGCATAAGAACATACTTACATACATACAAACGTACATACTTCGAGATATATTTAGCTGTAAGTAATATTGTGTATTTGTGTGTGTATGTGTGTGGAAATGGCGCTGGCGGGCGAGTTTCCAGCACAATGTCGTCTCATACTTAATTTAGTTGACCATCAACCATCGCTCACTATAGACGCGGACGCGTAACAAAGCAAACCGTAAAAAATCAAATAAAATCCATTTAACATAAACTAAACCAATTCGATCGAACTATTCGCTTTACTAGTCGTTTAGTCAAAAAGTCAGTCAATCCAGCCACTCAATTGGGCGACTGACAAGTCAGCAAGCCGGTTAGTTTAATGCGTGGATGCAGACAAAACAACGGGCGTAAATCATACACCTTCGTAAATTTTATACGCGAACGACAAACTTTGGCAGAAATTTGCATTTCCAGCGGATATATTTACTATCTACTTGCAGTGTTTGTGCGTTTGTGTTTATAACTAATCTATCATATATATAAATTAGTATATGCAGCTTACGTATTTACAGTGATGCGCAGTCAAAATGGAATAAACTTTTTTTTATCAACATGAAACGTCTAGTTGCTATTTGTCAGTAGTCAATAAAAATTTGTGTTTGAAAAGATTGACAAAATTTGTGCAAAACTTACAAAAATAAACAAACTAAAATTTATGTTACAAGTTATTTATTTACGAAAATAGATTTCACTAAAATTTTTAAAACCGAATTTTGTATTTCTCTAACTTAAAAAATGTTTACTCACAAATTTTAAAACTTTTTTTCTAAAATAATTTTACAGGTTAAATATCAGAAAATTTCGTGGAGTATAGTTTAAAAAAAATTTAATGACATTAAAAGAGAACAGAAATATAAATTGATTTTTTATGAAAATTTGGTACAAATATAATTTGACTGGAATATTTTGAAAACAAAACAAAATTTTTGATTATATTTTAGACATAACTCTTTTTATAGAAATTCTGATAAATTAAATGAATATGAAAAACGTTGATAAAAAGTTTTCGTAAAAAATTTCCATAAACACTTTGTTGTTTAAATTTCAAAATCACACTTTTGACGAAAAATTATTACTAAAAATTTTAACAAAAATTTTGATAAAATTTCAATATAAAATTGTTTAAAAAAAAAACTTCAAAATTTAAAAGGTTTTTAAAATTTGTATACAAATTTGCAACAAAAAAATGTACATATTTCGAAAAGAAATAATAAAATTGTATACATTTGGTGGAAAATAATATGAAAACTTTGAAAGCTTTCAATTGTGAAAAAAAATTAAAAATTTTCATTTGTACTTGGTAAACAACTTGACTAAAAACCTGTTATGAAATTGCCGAAAACAAATTTTTTTTCTTGAAATTTTAATAAGTAAAGTTACTAAAAGATTTTTATTAAAAATGTCCTTAGAAATTTTATATAAAATATTGATAAACAATTTATTTATTCAAAATTTAAACAATTTTTTAATATTTGATTAAATATTTAAAGCAAATGAATTTTAAAATCATACTTTTGACCAAAAATTTTGATAAAATTTTAAAAACAAAATTGTTAAATAAAAAAAACCCCCACAATAAAAAATTGAAAAAATATTCCACTAAAAAAAAATTGTTCCTGAAACTTAACTTGCAAGTTGCATACAATTTGTTAAAATAAACAAAAAAATTTTAAGTAAATTTTATATATTTTTTTACAAAAGTATGATAACAAATTCGGTATTATGAATGTTGATGGAGTTTTTCTCACATTAGAAGTTCTAAAAAAAATATGAAAATACTAGTTTTTCAATATTAAAAAAAAAGCAATATACCCTTTTTCAAGTCCTAAAAATTAGTTTTCTACAAACTTTTGGCACATAACTTTTATAAGAGTTTATTACTTTAAATTTTAAAATTTTAAGAAAATAAAGTTCAAAATTTTAATAGATGATATTAAAAAGAAAATTGTAGAATACAAATTTTTGTTCAGCGTAATAAAACTTTTGCAAATGACTTGTGTGCTTACAAATGTCATAAACTTAAATTTTTATTATTTTGAAAAAATAAAAAAACATTGACAATTTTTTTTTATAAAATCTGTGATTTGTGAGAAAGGGGAAATTCAATTTTTTTCCGCTAATTTTATTAATTCCAAAAAAAAAAAAATATTTAACTGAAAATGATAACAATTTTTTTTTAAGTTTTGATTAAAAATTGTTACAATCGAAAACTTTTATTAAAGGTTTTTTTTTTAATGTAATTTGGAGGAAGTTTTTTTTGCATTTCCAATCCTAAAATTGAGTATGACAAAACAAAAAAAAACAATTTTTTTTTAAAAACAAATAAAAATAATTGATTTACGATATTAAATTTGTCTTTGTATGGAAATGTAGATGAGATAAAAAGATAATAAAAATAAGTTTAGTATATCAATATATATTTTAGTTCCAAAAAATAAGTGAAATGGAATACAATTTTGTATAGGATTTTGGTAAAAAAATTCATTTTATGGAAAATCTTCATAATTTTTATTATATGACAGGCAGTTTTGATAATAATACTTTGGTGAAAATGTCAATTAAGAAAATGGAAAAAAATCTTTTTTTTGTAAATTTTTTTTTTATTTCGGAAATTTCTTGAGTTATAATGCAAGTCTCCAAATTAATTTAATGACTAAAATTGTGGATAAAAATCATTTAGTAAACAAATTTTATTTTAAAGTTTTCGTTACAAACTTTTTATACAAGTACAAATAAATAACGAATAAATTTCCTGATAGTTCAACTAATAGAAAAAATGTTTAAATAAAAATCTAATTTGTGTCTTGATGATTATATATCAAAAAATTTAAAAAAATGTTAAGAAATATTTTTAATATAAAATAAATAAATGTAAGGCGCGATAACCTCCGAAGAGATCTAAGGCCGAGCTTCTCTTCCAATTTGCGTCGTGCTCCTCTTGATTTTTCCCTACAAATTGGCCGGACGGGACCTACATGTTTTATGCCGACTCCGAACGGCATCTGCAAGGCAGATGAGTTTTCACTGGGAGCTTTTCATGGCAGAAATACAATCGGAGCGCTTGCCAGACACTTCCGAGGGGCGACCCCGCTTAGAAAAATTTTCTTCTAATTGAAAAATCTTATTTCTAAAATTTTGATGTTGCTTTGCCCGGGAGTTGAAGCCAGGGCATACGGTGTGATAGGCGGAGCACGCTACCATCACACCACGGTGACTGAAAAAATGAAAAGGGCCATTCATCCGAAAATTTTTTGTGTCATACAAAATGACGTAAAATGAAAAAAAAAAAACAGCAAACTAGGAAATAAAGAAAAACCACTAAACAATTCACAACTTTGCTTACTGAACTTGATACGAAATAAATCTTTTCAAAAATATCTGAGCTAAATTTTTTCTTTTTTAATTTTATTTAATACTATGAAAATCTTACAACGAACTTTATTGCAAAAGAAATTGAGCAAAGCAAATTGACTAGACAATTTTTAATTTATTTATATATATTTACTGGCTAGACCAATGTATTATAAGTAGTCTATCCCATAATGACTGCGAATTTCTGTATACGTTTGTCTGATATTTGAGTGTTTGTATGTATGTATGTAAGTGTTTTCTGTTGTTTGTGAAAATTAGTGTGTGGAAAATTTGAAATAAAAAACTTTACCGCGCGCCAGCATCAGCAGATAAATGTGAATTTGAATGACAATATTGTCGAGCTATGAAAATTATTTATCTTATATACCCACAATGTACAGAAGTATATATATATTTACATATGTATATGTAATGTTTTTAATGCTTTTAGAACCGGCACTTTAATCTCAACTAAAACGCGTTCGCCCACCATAAAAATATCTTTTTTTTTTATAAAAAATAATGTATAGCCCATAAAACATATGTATTACGCATATTCAACATTAAAGTGCATATAAATGTACACACATGCATACAAACTATTAAACACTTGTCAACTGATATGTTGTATGAATTTAAGTTGTTGTTATCACAGATTGCTTTTTAAAAGCGCCGAGAGTGTCATATAATCTTAGCCTCTAGGATGTGCCCCAGTTCGCTTTAGCTATTCCACTTAAGTGAATGATGCTATTATATACACATACATACAAAGCATGTTTCCAAATTGGTTTGTACATCTATATAAATAAGATTGACATCGTCGTTTCATTCATATATGTACATTCGAACATATATTTGTTTTTGTAAAACGGAAAGAATAAAATATAAAAGAAATGCATTGATAAAAATGTATTCGCTAACCAACAAATGAGTTCTTAGCTGATAAAGAATTTTTCAAAAATACTTATTAATCAAAGCGAGATTCCGAACATAGATTTGAAGAATGGGATACTTTATTTTAATCTTTGTGTACATGAATGGGTACATTAGCGAACAGAAAAAAAGTGGCCATTTGTATCAAATTTCGTTGTTTATCTCCTTTTTTATTTTTGATATGATGAAAATACTATGATTTCATATCTATCCCATATTAAATCAGAAATAACCCCTACACAATTTTGTAGAAAACCCTGATATAATTTCGTAAGAGTCCGGAAGTAATCCCTAAATAGTCCCGAAACCACCCCAAAAACAATTCTGAATTGATCTTGATATAGCTCGAACATTATTCCGAATTTAACCAGAAACCTTCCCATATTAGCGCAAATAAACCGATAATGAATCCGAAATAACGCCGAACAGATCCTGTAAACAATCCTGAAATGATGCCCAGATAGTCCGATGTTATTTCTATATACTCCTGAAATGACCCCGAAAATAACAGTAGTTTGAGCTTGAAACAGCTCCAAAAGGTATCTGAAATAGTTCCGATTTGATTCTGAAAACAATCCAACTATACGAATTTGAAACGATTCAGAATTATATAGCTCCGAAAAAAATTCGAGGCGCTCCACTTCTAGGTGGTAACACAACTTAGCATTTGTTCTTAAATACAGGGTTATTTACTCTGAATATTATGATGAGGTGACATAAGGTCAACGGTTATAAAGTCCGTTGGGCTTATGGCCACTGCAAATGGTCATAAGTCCAATTTACTTCATGAAATTTAAATTTGAAGTTATGACTAATTTGGGAAATTTCCATTTGATATTATGATCATTTTGCAAAAAATATATTTTTACTGAATTCAGACCAATTTATTTACTTTGCTAATTTGCGCCTAACCGTTTAAACGATTATGAACGTTCACGAATGCGAGCCAGTCACACCAGGGGAATTTAAATCATTTTCAACCTGGTCCTTCTAGCGGATGTTGGGCAGCCCGCCTCCTGCTTCTATAGGCAGGTTCCGATAAAAATACCTTCCTAGCAGCGTCGCCATCTTTCATTCGGATAACATGGCATAGCCAGCGTAGCCGCTGCCTTTTAATGCGCTGCACTATGTTGATGTCTGCGTAAAGCTCATATAGTTCATCATTAAATTTTCTTCTGTACTCGCAATAGCCAAAGCGTAGAAATGCGTAAATCTTTCGAAGAAATTTTCTTTCGAGGACTCGCAGAGCCGCTTAATCTGATGTTGTCATGGTTCATGCTTCTGCACCATACAGCAGAACGCGTACGATAAATGGCTTGGAGAGCATGATTTTTATTTGCCGAGAGAGGAATTTGCTTTTCAATTGCTTACCTGGTCCAAAATAGCGCTAATTAGCAAGAGTGATTATTCCCTGGTATTCAGAGATGGTTGCTGTTTGCGTTAATGCTAATAAATAAACGAAATCTTTTACTGATTCGAAATTATGTCTGCAAACTGTAGCGTTGTTCAAGACGCAAATGCGCTGACTCTTTGCTCGATGACAGCGGGTACTATGTTTTGTCCTCGTCACCATCAAACCCATCTTTTACCGCTTCTTTTTCAGTTTGGAGTAAGCAGAACTAACAGCGCGGGTGTTTAGGCCGATGGTATCAATCTCAGCAGAATGCGCTAGTTATTACAGGCTTCTATAGAATTTTGTTACAGAGCAGTTAAGTTCTGCAGCTAGATTAATAGTAATCCTATTGCCGTCGTTTAATCAAACCTTTAAAACGGTTCGATAAATACAGCAGTCATCTTTATAAAAAGAATTACAATTGTACAATTTTCCCTTAGCTTAATCGATAGTTCAGAATATTTTGTAGGCAAATTCATAAAAATCTATTCTGTATGCACGAGAACCAACAAAAGAGCTGGCGTTTGCTTATACTTTCGGCTTGCACTTAACTGACAGTCTACCACAGATAGCGTGAAGAAATTGAGAAATTCGATAAGTTTTTTTATTACTTTAAATGAGGAAAATTTTTTTTTATATCCGGAACGATCTTGGAAGCGGCTTAACCGATTTGAATGAATGATAGTGTATCACGTTATAAAATTTAGGTGTTGCCACTGAGGGTCTTTTCACAAGGTTTCCACATATTCGAAATTTAAAAAAGTTACATGAGATATGCCAATATGGCGAAAGGTTATTCACCCCGAATTTCAATAGAGACATTTTTAAGTAAGGTTACCACCCCATCTTATTTTTTATATCTTTTTGTATATCCACTACTATCGTGGAAACGACTGAAATTTTGAATGCAATTTGGTACATCAATAGTGTATCACATTCTTAGACTTTCTACCTAGGAGCTGAGGATATTTTCACAAGGTTTCCACGTATATGAAATTGAAAAAAGAATTCCACGAGATATGCCGATATGGGTATCAAGCGAAAGGTATTTCAATCCGCATTTCAATGGAGAAATGTTTAAGTATGTTTACGACTTAGAGTTGCCCCATCACGTATTTATATATGTATATTACTCTGTATATCCACTACTATCTCGGAAACGGATCAGCCGATTAGGGTGAACTTTGGTACATCGATAGTGCGCTAGATTCTAAGATATTTCGCTAAGGTGTTTTCACTGAGGATTGGGGCTTGACCCATTTGAGTAAAATTTCCTAGATAGGTTTGAAATTCAGATACGAATATTGTATTCGTATTTATTACGATTACAGTAATTGTAATTACAAAATCTTAACGAGTTACAGTAACTGTAATCATGATTTTGGATCATTAGAATTGCTGTAATTGTAATCCTTCAAATATTACGATTACAAATACAGTAATCGCAATCATGCAAATTTTGTTAACAATTTTATGATATCATTGTGCAGAAAGAAATACCTAGAATCGTGAAGTAAACTCTGTGCAGGTATAATTGGTATAAATGAAAAGATTTTTCAAATATTTTGTTTATTTATTTATTTATTTGTTAGTCTACAAATTTTACAATTAATCAGACTAAATATGAATGAATGAATGAATATAAATGCGGATTACAGTGTCAAATTAACAAGCATACATAGTGAGCAAAATTATATTATAAAATACATATATTATTGAATCAGTTGTCGGTATGGACTGTGATACCGAGCAACGGAATTGATTATCAGTGCTGTCGGAGTGGACGTGATTACGAGCAGCTGATGTATATTTAACATGCAATAGTAGGGCTGCGATGTGTGGGAGGTTGGAAAGGACGTGATTCCAAGCCACCCGTCCAAAGTAACTATTGATTATTAGTGCTGTCGGAATGGACGTGATTTCGAGCAGCTGATGTATATTTAACACACAATGAGTAGGGCAGCGATGTGTGGGAGGTTGGAATGGACGTGATTCCAAGCCACCCGCCCAAAGTAACTGAAGCAGGTAACAGATTTAGTTTAACATGTGATTTTGAAACAGTTATGAGTTCAAGGCATTGAGTATATATTTTTTTATACTGTAAAGTGTGTCGCAAGTATCAATATTATTGCAGTGATTATTGAAATCTTGACACTGACAACGAAAAGGTTCATGCATTCAATCTACCTGTATTTAAATATAGCGGTTGGAAATACCGAGAGGGCCTAAAAGGGACATTAAACATCACCTCGCCAAGCAGAAATGGACTGTTTATCACCCCCCTTAATAGTTTTACCATAAATAAAACGCCAAGCAATATTTTTAATCAAGATGAAATTTTAGTTAAAATATTGAAAGTATAATAGAATATTACAACAACGTAAAGTCTAAGCTTAGAATCGTTTTTGTACATAAAAATCCATATTTACTTTAAACAACATTAATTTTTCGAAAGTGGGGTCAGATAAAGCATTACGTCGTGAGTTATTTTTACTCCAGCAAAGGAAACAGGCCCTCTACTGGGGCAGATGAAGTTAGAGGTGTATCGTCGTGCAACCAAGCTGTTTTCAACAGAGGGTACTTTTTCCAAATGTCTCCGACAGTTTCTGCATCCCTAAAATATTCAAAGAATTGTTGGGCAATTTAGCTTGAGTGGTAAGAGCCATCGTTTGTATTCTTATTAACTTGGCATTCAACCTCATCCATATACACAAAGTAATAAATTTTGCTTTCTGAATTTTTTTTTTTCCTTATTAACATTTAAACGTCTTATACTAGTTTCACACAGAAGCTTAATGAAATAATTAGGCAAGTTATTTACATTAAAGCCTTTATTGAATTCAATCTTTCATAAAATACAAACTCCTAATTATCTCATTATTGCTTTATTGAATGCCTAATGGAGTCAAAAATCTATTACGGTTTGCTTGTTTGTAACAAATGACAATAAAAAATAAATTATTTCAATAATTTACGAAAAATAGAAAAATAAAAAATACCAAAAAATTAAAAAATTTTAATTTCGTTGCCAGAGCAGTTGCCAGTAAAAGTTAATTTAAAAAAAAAATAAATGTAAGGCGCGATAACCTCCGAAGAGATCTAAGGCCGAGCTTCTCTTCCAATTTGCGTCGTGCTCCTCTTGATTTTCCCTACAAATTGGCCGGACGGGACCTACATGTTTTATGCCGACTCCGAACGGCATCTGCAAGGCAGATGAGTTTTCACTGAGAGCTTTTCATGGCAGAAATACACCCGGAGCGCTTGCCAAACACTGCCGAGGGGCGACCCCGCTTAGAAAAATTTTCTTCTAATTGAAAAACCTTATTTCTAAAATTTTGATGTTGCTTTGCCCGGGAGTTGAACCCAGGGCATACGGTGTGATAGGCGGAGCACGCTACCATCACACCACGGTGGCCGCAAGTTAATTAGCTTTAATTTAGCTTTTTCAAAAATAGGCACATATTTGGTTAGGTGTAACATTTGTGAATAGTTGCGCATGCATTTTATTTTTACTGTCTCTATAGTTAAAGAGGAAACGGCTGCAATCCATTTAAACTATTTTTTATAAAATCGTAATATTTTTTTGGGGCTGCTGACAGATATAAGCTAATGAAGCAAGCGGCCGTGTGTGAAAAGGAAAACTTAACTATTTCATTAAACAAAATTGTGATTCCATCAAGTTTCTGTGTGAAGTTGGTATTATACTGTAACGAATTTTGGGAAATCTGTTTATTTGAAACTTTCTGCTAACGCTCGAATCGCTAAGGTTAGGTTAGGTTGAATTGGCCGGTCCATAAGGACCTCACATAGACTGATTGAGTCCGCAGTGTTACCAGAAGTTTGTTTTAACGACCAAACTGAAAAACCCTATCAAAAACCAGGACCTATGTTATAAAATAACTCCGTCCTCTTGGCAAATACTAGAAGCTTCCTAGGACTTAAGCCACTTGCTGCTTTTAGATCTGACAGCTGTATCACTCCTAATACCTGGAGTCTTAGCCTGGCAAGTGCAGGGCACGAGCACAGAATGTGCTCGATCGTTTCTTCCTCCAACCCGCACTTCCTACATCTGCTATCATTGACCAAGCCTAATTTAAAGGCATTTGACGCCAGAAGGCAGTGTCCAGTCAGAATACCCGTCATGAGTCTACAGTCCTATCTTTTTAATAATAGAAGCACCTTTGTTAATCTAAGGTTGTAAGACCTACACATAATCTTCTCGCCTTCGCTTAATCTCGCCCAGTCTAACTGGGACGTCTACAGAGCAAGCTCCAAGAGATGTGCCCTATTTAGCTAGTTTGTCCGCTTTTTCATTCCCATCTATTCCGATATGCCCTGGGACCCAATATAGATGTATGCTTCTCCCTGTCCCGATTCTCTCCGGAGACTGCTTACACTCTAACACGTATTTGGATGCTGTGCTATGCATGATTATTGCCTTAATTGCTGCTTGACTGTCAATATAAAAGTTAACACGGTTGCAGCTTAAGCTGTTCTCTTCCAGGGTTTCTACTGTTTTGGTTACGGATAATATTTCCGCTTGGAAAACGCTACAGTAATCCGGCAGCCTCTAGGACCTGCTTATTTCCAGATCAGCAGGACAATATACCGCAGATCCTATTCTTTCCACTACTTTGGAACCATTTGTGTGCACATATATCGCCTCGTCCGCCATTTGCGCACCCTTCCGACAACCGTCCACCTCTATTGTGGCCTTAAGATCTCCCTCGAAACACAGATAGGGAATCAGGTAGTCTGTTCGTCTTGTGATTGATGACGCTATACTATTATGGTCATATGGTCGGGGTTGTTTTCAGGGCTCCCGTAATGCTAAGCATCGATAATCTGCACACCCCCTCTAATTTTTTGAGGTATGTTATTTTTTGTGTGGCTTTCCACCAAACAAGAACTCCATAGTATAGAATAGGGCTTACAATCGCTGTAAAAACCCAATGAGAAAGAGATGGCGATAAGCCCCACGTACACCCCAGCATTCTTTTACATGCATAGGGTCCCGTTGATGCCTTCTTGACCCTCTCCTCCACGTTGAGCTTCCATGACAGCTTACTGTCTAGGATGATTCCTAGATATTGTGTGCAAGGTTTCTCCTGTAAGTTCACCCCCCCAACTTAGGCCTGGTCCAATTTTGGACCTTGTACCTCTTTGTAAACAAGAACATATCCGTCTTCTCTGCATTGACTTTCAACCCGACATTCGATGCCCAGGTATGAATATCCCGAAGCGCCCGATCCATTAGTGAACTAATCGTTGGAAAGCACTTTCCACTTATAACAATTGCAACGTCATCTGCGTAAGCCGTAAGTTTTACGGTTCCCTCATCGAATCACCTGAGCAGTTGGTTGATGACCAGCGTCCACAGCAGAGGTGATAGCACCCTCGTTCAATCCCCATTCTGATGTAATCTTCCTGCAATTTCACATGCTGCCGATCCATCTGATTAAGGCAGGATGTACTTTAATGTAATTAAGACCATCCATAATCGCCCATTTAGAAACATTATTGAAAGCCCCGGCAATGCTCCTAGAGCATATTCCTTATATTCCAGGGATTCTCTACCAACTTGCCTTTGGTGTACGCATGCTGTGTTGTGGAGAGCAGCTTTTCATCCACGTTTGACTTTATGTTCGAATCGCTAAAGTGCAATATTCATTGCAAACTGGTCTTTATTTAGAAACTTTGGGAGTAGTACTTCGCAATTATACTTCACAAACAACTAATAGCGTGTTTAAATCAAACTGATTACTGATTACCCAGCTTGCGCTGCTTTTATACTCTCTGTTGCTTCGTTCGCATATTTCTCCTAAGGTCTAAACGTTTCACCTTCTAGAACTTTTGTATCGCCTGCTAGTTTACCATCTATATACGTGTATATTTGTAGTTTATGTTTTTCTTATAGCCATATGCGGTTGTATGTGTGAGTAACTACATCGGCTGATGATTATATGTGTTTGTGAGATATCTCTTCGTCTTGTCTTGTATATATGTGTGTAAATAAGGATTGATTTGTTCGTGTACATAAGAGTGACAGCTTGCTTTATTGTTGTTGTGTCTTTATTTACTAACAACATAGTGATGCTAAAATTCGCCACAATACAGATAAATATACATAGGTGCGTATTGTCACTATGTGATTTTTGTAATTTATCCCATTCCAAAAAAAAGCTCTATTTGTAATATTAATTTTCAACAATTGCTTTAGTTGTTACAATTAAGCTTATAGGATTTCGATTAGTTCAAAAATTTATGATTACGACAACTGTAAATTTAGTCGTTAAATTAATAGAATTTTGATTACAGTAATCGTAATCATAAAAAAAACATGACTACAATTACAGAAATCGTAATCGTATGATTACAGTATTCGTAATCGTAGCATTTCAAGGATTACAAGTACGGCAGTCGTTATCATAAGTAATCAAAATGCAATAGTAATCCCAAATTCCGCAGCTCTGGTTGTAATCACCCGTTAAAAATTTTCTTTCAAGTCCTTTTTGTTGTTTTTCGATATGGTTTTGAAGTCTATTTTAAAAGAACTAAACAGTAAGTTACTATATATGTATAAAAAGTGGAATATATATAAATGAATTTAGCAGTTTCCAACACAACGAGCTTTGGCAGTTGTCTAAAATGTTTTCTTTCTTCTATTCTAATTTAAAAAAAAAATTTTTTCATTTAAGAAAAAATGTTTCAAAACAATAATAAGATAATAGTACCTGGGCGACCGAGCTTTGCTCGGCAATCTTCGAGTATGCCGCATAACTTACTTTGTTCTACATGTCATCATTAATCAAACTCTACTTTTTTATATGCACATATATTATATATTTTTACTTACCAGTATTTGATTTCCTTAAAAATAGATTTCAAAAACATATCAAACACTAACCGCAAAATGAACTGGAATGAAAAATTTTAAATGGGTAATTCCAGCCTATAGTATAAGGGGTTGTTATGACAATTAGTGAAATGGATAATTAAGTTATTGAGGTGGAGTATCTTTATGCGCCAAATTATTAATTTTAAACATTTTTTAGTTATACACTATGAAAGTCTCACAATTTTATTATATTCCAAAAACTTGTAAATTTCACGAATGACAACTATCAGTTATGACAACTATCAGTTAGTTTAATTAAATGTCAACTTACTTCCCTAAGCGCCATCTGTTGGTAGGTAGTTAAATGGTTAGATGTCGTTTTCAAATTGAACATATGCCTCTAGTGTTCAACGGTAGAAAATTACCTTGGTGAGATATCTTTTTGCTACGGTGAGAAATCTTTCTAAGAGTAATCTGTGGGAAATTGCAATTATTCATTTCATATTTGCCAAAAATATGCATTTAAATATACTTTGCTAGAATTTGCCACGGTGCCTTGATATTACATTTCAATTTTATTAGCGTGTATGAAATTTAGAAAATTAAGTCGAATTATGTGTAAGATTTTTTACGAAGATTTTTAACTTTAATATTCTCCTTTAAAGCTTTAATAGAATATGAGTAAGTAGAATACTATTTCGTCTAACTACCCCAACCCTAAATGGTAACCCTACTCAAAAATGTCCCTATTGTAATGCGGAGTGAAATACCTTTCGTTTGATACCCATATCGGCATATCTCAGGCAATTTTTTTTTAATTTCGCATAGGTGGAAACCCTAAATGGCAACCCTACTCAAAATGTCCCTATTGTAATGCGGTGTGAAATACCTTTCGTTTGATACCCATATCGGCATATCTCATGCAAAACATTCTGAGTGGCAGCACCTAGGTAGAAAGTCTTAAAAGGTGATACATTATCTCTGTGCCAAATTTCATTTAAATCGGTTGAGCCGTTCCCGAAATCGTTCGGCTATACAAACAAACAAGAATTGCTAATTTAAAGTTATAAGATAATTATTGTTAGGCCTTGAGCTCGATTAAAACCTGCGATCTTACAAATCAGAAAGCCGATATAACAAAAAAAATTTATAGTGATGACATATATAACAAAGTATATTATGCGTATACTCGAAGAGTACCAAGCAAAGCTCGTTCGCATAGGTATTAGATACATAGGTGAATGACTGAAGATGACCCCTAACCGCTTATGGTGTCTAACTTTATTCAGTGCATACAAAGAAAAAATATACCTTTTCAACAAATCACATATTTTATTTTTATTTTAACAATCTTGCTGATTTATCAACGCTTTCTATGGCTTGTTTTATTAATCTAGCAAAAAAAAAAAAACAAAAAACGAAATTACAAGCGAAGCTCTGGGGAATTCAAAAAATTTACATACATATATGCCATGAGTACGTTGTGGTACGTTTTAATTCTTATGCGAAAATTTCCGTTTCCGCAAAACAGCAACAGATTGTGTCACCCCTTTTTCATCCCACCCACCTATAATTGGATACTGAGCTCATGACTTTTTATGATATCTATAATAAAATGAACTAATCTGTTGAATTAAATCAGCAATTGGATATGATTTTATTACACCCAGAGAAAATTTGTATAAAAATGAAGTATTTTATTGTTAAAACAGATATAATTCACATGGTTGATGCTATGTAGTCTGTTAAACAAAACCAAAACCACTTTGCTAATTCAATGCCTTTGTTCCATTTTATGATGCTGTTTCTGAATATGATTAATAATATTATATATGTATGTAGCTCTGCTCAAAAAACATAAAATTCATGTTGCTTTGACATTGAAAAACAAATAAACTGATTTTGCTGATCCTGAGTATACAACGAATTGTTGTTGGGGAGTGCAGAAAAGAATGTGTTGGTCTGATTATATTCCTAGTAGAACTCTAACACAAAAGGTCAGCATCGAACTGACATGCAATAATTGATACATGGAACACTAAGGATTTACGAGAAACATATTTGATTAATAGCACATTAGATTATCACGGTAATTGCCAAAGACCTACGAAACGCGATTCTATAAATATCGTCACCAATTTTAGCAACCAAAACTGACAGGGGATGAGCATTATTTTGATACTCGATCCGTAAACATATTAGGCAGAGAGGAGGCGAAGGAGAAGCGGAAGTAGAAATAAAATGTCAAAGGGATGGGGAGGAAGAGGTGGGGAAGGAAGAGAAAATGACAACGGAGATAAGTGGGGGAGGTAGGAGGAAGAGTATTACAAAAATAAAGTTAAAAGGTTGCATCTATTTACACCGTTTAGTCTCATAGCAGCGATGAACCCGCCTTGTGGAACAGGACCAAGAAACAGAAAATGAATGTTCTACAAGAAATGATTTGAACTCGAAGAGCGAAAGTAGCAGAAAGTCAATAAATTCCTCGGGAATGCTGGCGAGTCCGTTGTTCGAGTTGCAATATGCTACATGGAAATGGGGAGTAAGAAAGGGTGGAAACGTCAATACTAATGAATTACTGCGAGACAAACGGAGCCACAAGGTATGAGGTAGCGTTCTGATATTTACGATACCAAGATATTAATTCATGATAGAATGGGAAGATGCATCAATTCTTTTGAAGCATCAGAAATCGAATATATCGACTCACGTTTAGTAGGTACTTCGAGTATTTTGGCTTGTGGAGGAGGGCCAGAACAAAAAAGGAGGGATATTTGTACACGAAAATTGGGAAAATTTTCTGGGTCACAGGCAGCATTTATCAGCGTCCTAGAAAGAGAAGTCCTTAGGACAACAATCATAACACCCAGCTTACTGATACCGCGGGCCTTGAAAATCAAGCGCCAACACAGATAGCTGTCTAAGTGCGCGACTTCATAGTGCAGAAGGTCCCGTGGTATTCTCACGACATTGGAATCATTAATCTTGTAGCCTGTTTTGTAGACGTCGCAATCAGATTAGGAGAAATTGCTGGTGTTGCATAGTTTTAAATAAAGCCGTGTCAGTAATAGAAGATGGATGAAGTGCGGGTTGGAGAAAAAACGATCAATCACGTTCTGTGAACGTGCCCCGCACTCGCATGGCTAAGACTCCAGACTCGTGATAGCGCGCTCCGCCTACCTGGGTTGAATCCCCGGGAAAAGCAACATCAAAACTTTAGAAACTAGTTTTTTTCAATTAAAAGGACGTTTCTAAGCGCGCTCGCATTTCTGCAGTAATTTGGCAAGCTCTGCGAGTGTATTTCTGCCATAAAAAGCTGCTCAGTGAAAACTCATCTGCCTTACAGATGCCGTTCGGATTAGTCGTAAACATATATGTAAGTCCCGTCCCGCCAAGTTGTAGGGAAAAGTAAAAGGAACACGACGCGAATAGGAAGAGAAGCTTGTTTTAAAATATCTTCGAAGGTTATCGCGCCTTGTATTTATTTTATAAATTTGTTAATAAAAAGCTTCTAATATTTGTCAAGGTGACAGTGGTCTGGTTTTTTGATAAGGTTTTTCAGTTAGGTCATCCAGCAAACTTCTGACAACGCTATGGACACATTCAGTCTAAGCGAGGTCCTCAGGGATCGGAAATTAAAACCTAACACCAATTACAAGGTTGTTCTTAACACTGAAAGAAAAGCGTACTTAAAGGAGACTGCCTTTTGCTATCATAAGCTTAAAAATTAGTCTGTCAGTGACAACAAATATAGGTCGTAGTGACAACAGGTGTGGAACGTAGAAAGGCCGAATATAAAAACTTGTAAGAAGTTAAACAGCTGTCAGATCATAGTTTAACAAGTGGGCTGTGAAGCTCTTGTTGGTGTAACGAAACTGCTCGAAGATTTTGAGGATTTCTGGCTCTTTACAGTTTTGGTCCGATTATATAAAAGTAAATATAATAAATACTTGGCACCGCCGAGAAGAAGAAAGCCGAGCTTATAATCCAATTTTTTGTCGTACTCCTTTTTAATTTTCCTGCGAACTAGCGGCATGGGCCTAAACATTTTTTTCCAAATTCAAAATGTTGTTTTGCCTTGGACTTGAGCCCATGACCTTCAGTGTGTTAGCCGAAGCACGCTACCACCGCCAGCGCTATAACTTCATGCGCGGCTTAATATGAGTATGTGAAATCTGCTAGGTCATTCGTCGAGGCCGACATAGCTCAACTTGCCTTATTAAATTATTCCAAAAGTTTTGTTGAGTGTAAATTGCTTTACCACGCTGATAGTCATCGCTCATCATTTCCCCTCATAGCTTTTTCCAAATAAAATTTCCATATGCAAACATTTACATATTTATTTAAGGAACTACACAAAATTAGATTTTTGACCTTCATCGCCAAATTCAAAGTGAGCTTTTACTTAGTAGAAAGTATAAAACACAAATACATGAATTAATCTTTTTGCTAGAACCTAATTATTCGAATAATCGAGCGAAAAGTATATAATATGACTTAAAAAGTAATGAATAAATTTGACACACATACAATCATACATACATACGTACATTTACTACATATTCAATTTCTTTCAATTGACTAAGCTTTTTTTTGTTATTTTTGCAAAAGTGCTTAATTTCAACATTTTTAAAAACTTTGACCTGAATGTATGTATTTATGACGGGCGTGGGGTTTGCATGACGCGTTATAAATGTGTACAACAACAATTTTATACTTGAAAATACAAAAGCGTTATTGCATTTGTGTGTGTGGGGCGATTATTAGTATTGCACGCAATAGCGTCTAATGTGAATGCATAAGAAGTGCAACCCAATTAATGAAGTGATCTTAAAAAAGTTCAAATTGCTAGAAATTTAGACAGAAGCCAGCGCAAGTGAATATAAAAACGTTTTAGCATAAATAGAGCGAGCTATTGGAATTCTCATTATTTTCATGGAATTCATGCACTAACAAGATGTTCGTTCAACACATTAACGCCCAGCCATGGGAAAACGCAAAGTTTTTTTCTAGGTTATATCTTCGACAAATTTCGAAAGATGCGGGGTATATGAAAAAGAAGAGTAGTAAAATAGTTTTGAATATTGTCAACAACATTCTATGATTTGAAATTTTAGTTTTCACAAAATAAATTAAAAGATATGTTGCACTGCCTGATTTGATACTTTCTAGGCCGCTTGCTTATTCTAAACCTGATAACTGTATCACTCCTAATAGGTGGCGACTTAGCCTAGTGAGCGAAGGGCACGAGCACAAAATATGCTCGGTCGTTTCCTTTTCTTGGCCGCACTTCTTACATCTACAGCTAGCCGAATTTGAAAGTATGTGAAGGCAGAAACCAGGTTCCTGTCAGAGTACCCATTAAGAACCTTTAGTCCTCTTCTTTATATGATGATAGTGTCTTTATGGTCTAATGTTAAAATACTCGGATATTATATTCGATACTTTGCAGCACCGCGCTTGAGACCACGCCTATCCTGATAGGTCTATCATGTGCAAAACTCGCTCACTCTTTATATCGCCAAATCTGATTGGAACGTCTACGGTGCAAGTTTTAAGGTATTCGCCCTTTTTAGCTAGCCCATCCACCTTTCCATTCCCATCTGTTGACATATGACCCAATATATATGTATGTATGTTTCGCTTTATCTCGATTATTCTCAGGGATCGTTTGCACTCCAACGCACTTTTAGATGTTGTGCTTTGGGAGAATTTTGCCTGAATTTCTCCGCCTGTAATTTAATCTATTTTTCTCTAGTGTTTCTACTGCTTTGGTTGCGACGATTTCTTCTGCCTGAACAACACTGCAGTGATCTGGCAGCTTGTTGGATATATTCATTCTCGGATCAGTTTGGTATACCGCATATCCGTCTCTTTCTATTATTTTGGAACCATCGGTGTTCACGTGTATCGCCTCGTCTGCAATTAAAGCGCCCATGCGCCTACCTTCCACTTCTAGTATCTCTCTAAGAGGTCCATCGAAGCACAAGCCGGGAACAATGTGGTCTGTTCGTCCAATCTTCGATGACGCTATACTACTATGGCCGCACCCTGCGCGAAGGCATAAGGTCTCGTTGTACTTATTAACGCACGAGGTTTTAGGTGGGATTCGCGGAACGCCATACTGTCCAGCCCTCGGGGATGTTTTCATGGCTCTTGTCAAGCGAAGCATTGATAGCTTGCATACCCTCTCTAGTTTTTTGAGGTAGGTTCCTTTTTGTGTGGCCGTCCACCAAACGAAGGCTTCATGGATAGGCTAGGCTTTACGGATAGGTTTTGCAATCACTGTTAATAGCCAATGAGAGAAAGAGGGCGATAAACCCAATGTACATCACAGCATTGTTTTACATCCATAAAGTGCAGTTGAGGCCTTCTTCACTCTCTTTTCCACGTAGTCTAAACTTTATGCCCTTAGCAAACAAGTCTGTATCCATCTTCTCCGCATTGGCGGTCAATCCGACGTTAGGTGGTCAGATATCTGTATCCCAAAGCGCCCGAGCCATCACAAAGCTACTTGTTGAATGCACTTTCCACGTGTGATAACTGTAAAGTCATCTGCGTGCGCCGTAAGTTTAACAGGTCTCTTATCGAAGCTCCTAAGCAGTTAGTTGATAACCAGTGTCTACGGCAGCGGTGATAAGATCATGTTCCGACAATGTCTAAGAAGGCTCCAGAGGCGTACCTCTTATATTCTAAGGCTATATATATGTTCATAACCATAGGGGGTGATAAGATCATGTTCTGCAGCGTTTCTCTGTCCATTCATGATCACCCCTTTAAAGACATAGGTGAAAGCACTGACAATGTCAAAGAAGGATCCAGAGGCTATCTATATATTTATAACCACCCTATAAAGTGTAGTGTTTAACGACTTTTCTTCAAAAGCTTTGAGCAGAAATGATGTTAAGCTAGTGGAAAGTAGGTCTTGGGGGGCATATGACTGATCTTTCCCAACTTTTATAGGAAAGCGACAAGAGCAGTTCTCCAAGAATGGCGGATATGCGCATGCCTTGAGATTGGAACTTAAGTGTACTCTGCCCAATCCACAAGAAAGCCGATACCACAAACCTTGCGCTAAATTCTGCGGAATAAACCTGCTTTGTATTGTGTATAAAGTCCTATCTAGCGTACTGTGTGAAAGACTGAAGTCCATAGTCAACAAACTGATTGAAACATATCAATGCCGGTAATTCTACTATAGAGCAGATCTTCACGATGCGCCAGATCCAGATGAGAGAAGACTCATGATAAGAGAAAAGAAGCTGTCCGAATTTAATTTCCCTGAAAAGTTAATAAGGCTCTGACAAATGACTTTGAGCAACACCACCAGCTCCGTAAGAATTTGGAAGGACCTTTCCGAGTCATTCGAAACCAAGCTTGGCTGCAGAGAAGGCCACTCTCTTTCATGCAATTGTTTAATGCTGGAGAAGACAATTCTAGCAGCATAACTAAACCGTATTGGTAATAAAAGCGTACAACTACTGGCGTATGCTGATGATATTGATATTTTTTGGCCAAAAGATATGCGCAGTGAGTACTGCCTTCGCGAGATTAGATAAAGAAGCAAAAAAGTGGATCTTGGGTAAATGATGACAAAACGAAATACATACCTTGCTGTCATCCAAAAAAGAATCAGCGCATTCGCGTGCCGGACATAAATTCGAGACTGTGAAGCATTTCGTCTATTTGGAAACCAGCATTAACAGCAAAAAAAATGTCAGCTTAGAAATCAAACGGAGAATAATTCTTGCCAACAAGTGTTTCATTGGACTGAGTAGGCAATTGAAAAGTAAAGTCCTCTCTCGAAGAACAATGTATGGCTCGGAATGATGGACAATGTCTAGAGAAGGTGATGCCGACGGCGAGTATCGAAGGAGGTATGACGTTAGTGTTTGAGAATACTGCAGTGTATAAAAACCCAAAGGCTTCCCTGGCTAGGTTATGTTGTGCGAATGAACGAAAGACCCCTTGGCCAAGAAAGTATTACAGTCGCTCGCGCAGTTTGGAAGAAGAGATAGGGGAAAGTCTCCACTGAGTTGGGAGAGGCAGGTGCAGGAAGATTTAACCGCCCTTAGTGCTCCCAATTGACATCAGTTATAGGGAAATAGGGATAGATTGCGTAACTTGCTACGAAACGGCTAAAATTGCTTTACCGGTTAAGCGCCAATTATTGATGATGATGATATTAATAAAATTAGGTCACAATTGGGAAGCCTTATATAGGGTACAAATTTTTGCTAAGTGGCGTTCTGATCGTGATGTGTAAAGAAAATTGATACAAAATTTTATTTTTAACTTATAGAGCTAAATTTCCACAGGCTTCAAACAACCTTGGATCTCTGGTGTCAAGCGAAGATTTACCAAACCTTTTATTTATTTATTTATTTAATAGAGGAAAGGAAGCGCCAATGCCTTCTTTACCAAAGATAAGGACCACCAGTAAGCCAACTTCGGCTGCTAAAACTTTTATAATCCCATTATTGGAAAAAAACCTGCCCAGATTAAAACGCATAACACTTGACATGTGTATGTAAACTCTGCTCTACATTATAAAGAGTGAGCTAAAATTGTTTCACTGACAATTAAAAAATTACATTTAATTAGAGGCCCTGAATGTCAGAAAAAAAAGCACCAACAAAAAAGCGTTTTATTGTACAACATTTCGCAAATAAAAAATGGTAATTGTTGCATGTCGTCGGATAATTCAAAAATCCCATTGTCATAATCCCAATAAAACTTATTAAAACATATAACTTTGATAGAGTTATGTAAATTTGCAAGCTTGTATTAATAAAAACAAGTAAGGAAGGGAGTGGGCCTTAATTCTAAAGGTGGACGCCTTTTCGAGATATCGCCATAAAGGTAGACCGGGGGTGGCTCTATAATGTGTATGTACGATATGGGTTTCAAATTAAAGGTATTAATGAGGGTTTTAAAAGGGAGTGGCCCTTAGTTGTATATGTGAGGGCGTTTTCAAGATATCGACCAAAATGTGGACCAGGGTGACCCATAACATTATCTGTCGGGTACCGCTAATTTACTTATATATGTCATATCACGAACAGTATTCCTGCCATGATTCCAAGCGCTTTTGATTTCGCCCTGCAGAAGTGTTTCATTTTCTTCTACTTAATATGGTAGGTGGCACACCCATTTTACAAAGTTTTTTCCAAAGTTATATTCTGCGTCAAAAAGCCAATCCAATCACCATGTTTTATCCCTTTTTTCGTATTTGGTATAGAATTAGTGCATTTTTTAATTTTTCGAAATTTTCGAAATCGATTTCGCCCATTTTTAATACCAAGATAAAGTGAGTTCAGATAAGTACGTGAACTAAGTTTAGTAAAGATATATCGATTTTTGCTAAGTTATCGTGTTCAACCGATTTCGCACATTTTCACAGAAAACATTTACCGGCATAGAAGCTCTGCCCTTACCAAATTTCACATGGATTGGTAAATTTTTTGTTCGACTTATGGCATTAAAAGTACTCTAGACAAATTAAATGAAAAAGGGCAGATCCACGCCCATTTTGAAATTTTGTTTTATTTTTGTATTTTTTTTTTTTGCACCATATCATTACTGGAATTGAATATTGACATAATTTACTGTAAAGATATTAAATTTTTTGTAAAAATTTTATAAAATTAAAGAATATTTTTTTTTTTAAAGTGGGCGTGCTCGACATTCGATTTCGATAATTTTTGTTTAGCACACATGTAGTAATAGGAGTAACGTTCCTACCAAATTTCATCATGATATCTTCAACAACTGCCAAATTAAGGCTTGCAAAACTTTTGAATTACCTTATTTTAAAAGTAGGCGGCGCCACGCCCATTATCCAAAATTTTACTAATTTTCTATTTTGAGTTATAAGGTCAACCCACATACCAAGTTTCATCGCTTTATCCGTCGTTGGTAATGAATTATCGCACTTTTTCGGTTTTTCGAAATTTTCGATATCAAAAAAGTGGGCGTGGTTATAGTCCGATTTCGTTCATTTTAAATAGCGATCTGAGATGAGTGCCCAGGAACTTACGTACCAAATTTCATTAAAATACCTCAAAATTTACTCAAGTTATCGTGTTTACGGACGGACGGACTCACGAACGGACTCACGAACGGACGGACATAGCTAAATTAATTTCTTTTTTCGTCCAGATCATTTCGATATTTAGAAGTGTATATCTATCTCGATTAGTTTATGCCGTGACGGATTACCGTTATGCGAACAAAATTAATATACTCTGCGGGCTCTGCTCAGTTGAGTATAAAAATTTTACTATTAACAACTATTAATTTTTTATTGCATGCTACAAGTCAATTTGCATTCAAGTATTTCTGTTTATTTGTATGCGTATGTGTTCAAATGTATATTTGTGTGTTATCTCGATCAAATGTGCCGCTATCGCCACTGAACGTGCTCAGCGTTTTGTTATCGAATTACAAATTATAAATTGAGGTAGGACAGACAGAGAGACAGACAGCTGAGCGCTCGGGTTGATGAATTAATTATTATAATTGCTTGAAATCAAGTGCAACCCGCTTGATGATTTATTCTAATGAGATTTACGTGTGGGAAATGTAATAATACTTGCATTCTAGTTTGCAGGAAATAAGTAAAATTTTGAAATAACGACAACATAGGGATACATCCTGACAATTATAAATTTTTAAAAATTTTCATTTAGTATTATACCCCCATTCTGGCCATTTTTCTAAGGACGGCACTTTAGCGTAATCCATAAAAAAGATCAAAACCAAAAAGTTTTGAACTTATAAATAGTTTCGAAAAATAATCAGATTCGGAAGAATGTCATCAAATTGGCATTTCTTTTGTATTAAAAAAAAAAAATTTATTTTTAATTGTTAAGAAAGCTCAAAATTTGTAATACATCGATTTCTTAAAACATTTCGTAAATCTCTATATCATTACAATTAAACTTAATTGCCAAAATCCTGCACAACAACTTCACTTAGCACAGGTTCATATTTTTATACATTTCATGAAAATGGAATAGTATATTAACTTCTTCACGAATCTCAAAACTGTAAGTCCTTAAAGGAAAATAGATGGACCCACCAATAGGTATACTGAAATGATCAGGATGAAGAGCTGAGTTGATTTAGCCATGCCCGTCTGTCCGTCTGTCTGTTTGTATGCAAACTAGTCCTTCAATTTTTGAGATATCTTAATAAAATTTGTGATCGAGTATATTTAGGTGTCCGATTAGACATTTGTCGGAACCGGCCATACACTCAGAGAAAAAAGTGTTCTAAAACGAACCAAACAAGTTCAAAATTAAGAACATTCGTTGACAACAGTCTGTTAAGTACGTTTTTTCGTAACTCGTGACCGATGGGCTTGTTTTAAGAACGGTTTTTCCAACCACACCGTTCGTATTTTATGACCAGTTTGGTATTGATGTGTGAACCTTCTGTGCTCATTTCAAGCACTAATTGGGCTTGATTTAAGATCTTTCGTTCTCACGTTTTGAGAACGATTTGTGGTTGATTTAACATTTTTCGGTCTCAATTCAAGAACCGTTTGTGCTTTATTTTTGTGGGTGGCGAGTGGGCAGGAGGCAAATTTTTCCAATTAATACCCATTTATTTATTTTTTTTATTAATAATAATTTTTTTGTCATTAATAAAAATATTAATAACAAAAAAATATTACTAAAGTCCAAAAATTAAAAAAACGCATAATATGCATTTTTATGGCTTTCTCTTATTGAGAGATTCATCTTTTTATTGATGTAATCTGAATATATACTTAAAATATTTCATAACAAGTTTCAGAATTACCCGTGCATATGTGAATGGAACTGAAGAAAAATATGAGTTAAAAAAATATAACATAAAAAAATCATTTTAAAAACTTCAGAGTTTGAAGGTGTTCAACTCGCGCCACACAATCGCAAACGCAACATCATAGCCGCTGGGCCACTACGAATGTTTGGTGGCTTGTGCCAAATGTTGTATTTAACATTGTAGTGCGCACGAATTGTACCGTTTCTTTTTCTTGGGCTTAGTTTAAGAGCATCGTTCTCATTAATAGAACATTTGTTTATATTTTAAGACCAGCAGTTCTCTTTTCAAGAAAATGGTGTCAGTTCAAGAACAAGGTTGTTGTTTTAAGAACAGGTCGTTCGTTTTTCAAGAACAAAAAAGTAAGAACATGAAAAGTTTGAATTGAGCCCGGTGGTGCTGGATTTTAGAACGGCGTTTTTCTCTGAGTGTAGAAGCTTCAAATTTCACCAAATACTTACGTATATAGCACATATTGTTGTCTGAAAAATTTATAGAGATCGGTCGTATATATGATATATACCCCATATAAACTGTCATTACTTACGCTTACGTGATATATTGCTGAAATGGTCATAGTTTTTTCATGCAGAGCACAAACAACGTGCAACTTTGCATCCTCACATAAAGTATCTACCTATAACGAAAAAGTACTCCAGGCTTGACCTGAGGAGAATTTCATGATGTTCAACTTTGAAGTGAGCACGAAATTTGAGCAAGACGTGGGAAGTGACATATTTGCGAAATAATAAATTTTGTGACCCCGAGTCTCAAACATCTCAAGACTTATCATGACTTTTAATACGATTAACATAATGTCAAAGTAGGGGCGTATATAAGTTTCCAAGTCTTATCGCAATTTCGGCGGTCAAACCGTTAGATGGCTGAAATAATTTTAATTTTCTTAATGAATTAATTTTGAATACACATTTTTTTAGTGCCATAACATTTTTGAATAATTTTTATTGTTATATGGCAATGCTTGTTCATTATATGAAAGTGGTTTTGCTTTGCACTTACATATGAAAATCGTAAGCTTCCATATGAATTTTATTTATATGTGAGGGCATACGGGAATGCTTTGCAAATTTTTTACATATTTGAAGCGTAAATTTGTAACTTTGCCTATGATTCAGGGTAAAACAAAGGCAATGTGCTATATGTGTATAGGGGTTGAGCAGATCTGATTTATAAGTTAATCATCTTCATGTTTACTTGAGTTCTGAAGGTGTTTGAACATAATCGTTGTTTGATGTGCTGCCCGGCCGGCGCGACCGGGCCCAAACAGCGCTGTAGGCGTAATTTTTATGCACTTTCACCTGGAACCAATTAGTTATCATGTATATTCAACTTTTATGCAGTGAGCTTATTTTTACTCGAACCATTTTATTAGTTCAATAAACCTGTTGAAGCCATTTATGGGACATTATCATACTTCTCTCAGATTGGATAGCACCAAACCGCCCGGAAATTTTTGGTTTTGTTGCTAAAGAATATAATATCTGTCTTGCTGGGGTTTGAACATAATCCTTTTTTCATTGTTTTGAAAACAAAGAGCATATTTTTTGAGCGCACAGCTCGAGTAGGTCGAAAAAGCCACAATCCTTAAGATAACATCAAGCAAAAAAAGATTTCGCATCCCATGATTTGTTTATTGACTTTTATTAGAAAAAGAAAACAATCCTGGGTTTCTTTCTTAGATATTCGGTATATGCAAAAAATGATCACTTGGATTGCACCCTAAAAGTAAGCTCCAGGCACAGCCTTATAGAAGGGCATTCGATTTACAAATGGAATAGACAAGAAAAGCTCCGAATTTGCTATGGACCAACCTGTATGATTTCTAGATCTAAATGCATTTGCAGACAAGTTCGTATTCTTATACAAAATCTTAAACAAATCTTTGTAATAATTTACCTGCGAGGAGATCTAGGCCGAACTTCTCTTCCAGTTTGTGTCGTGCTCAAAAAAACTGGTGAAACGGGACCTCTTTATTTTATGCTGACCCTGAACGGCATCTACAAGGCATATGAGTTTTCATTGAGAAGCTTTTCATGGCAGAAACGCACTTGGAGTGTTTGCTGAACCACTTCCAAGGGGAGGGGCGACCTTGTTTAGAAATGTTTTCCTCTAATTGAGGAAATTGTTTTCTAAATATTTGGTGTTAAATCAATAAAATGTAAGGCGCGATAACCTGGAAAGAGGTTTTAGGCCGAACTTCTCTTTCAATTTGCGTCGTGCTCTTTTTAATTGAAAAAATTTGTTTCTAAAATTTTGATATTGCTTTGCCTTGGGCGTGAATCCAGAATCTTCGTTGTAGTAGGCATAGCACGCTAACATCACACCACGGCGGCCGCCAACATATCTTAATACTTCTCTAACTAAGAACGTCATCATGTATGCGGAATCAGAAAGAAAACCAGTCGATTAAACATTCTGCCGCCAATAAACAGGACTTCAGACAGTAGAACTTAAGTTGTTTTCCACAAACTAGCGAATGCAGCTGACGTGGGTGGTTCTTTCACACCGTATCAAGTTTATTTGGAATAGTAAAATACTTAACAAGAATTAATATCTGCTTTCTCGATTCCATAGCTGCCAATTAGTGCATTTAGTAGAAGTTTTGAAATTCCCAAGCACGTTCTCTGAACCTATTATAACCTATACAACGAGTGCTCAAAACAGGACGTTAAGATGTGTAAATTTTAAGTCAATTTACATTATTTCTCTTTTGAACGAGAATTATAGCCAATGAAATTAATTCCTAAGTCGAAAAATAGTTGATTTTAATTGATTTTAGCAAGCTTTGGAACTATTTAGCACCGCCCACGCAAAGTGGAGGTGGAAGTAATAATACTGGATCCTCCATTTTTTGAAGCTGGCCGACAATTATTTCCAAAAAAAAATAAAAATAAACAAAAATCATATTTTTCATGCCAAGTACTTCGCATTCACGCACATTCAAAGGAAATTGCTTTTAAGACAAATATTTACTCCGTCAACATAAAAGTTTTTATATGTAATAATAAGTTATTGGTATATATTTCATCTCACACATGCGTAAGCAGACAAACAGACGCAATATGAACATGTTTCACATGATATCATCGATATCAAAAGAAATAAGTAAGGACGGGACATCATACCTTTCATGAATGGGGCTGTACAATAATCTTATCCCGTTCGTAATCTCCAAATAATCAGTTGTATAAAATAAGAAATATATAGTGAACAGATGTACATACATAAACGATTTTTAAGATAAATATAAAATAAAAAATGGCAAAAAACCCCCTTATCTGAACGATCGGTTGTATGGGATATATATTGTATATAGCTCCGATCGAAATGATTTTTAGAGTAAATCTTCTATGATACATTAGAATATATATCACCAAGTTTCACGTTTTTATATTGGAAATTAAGGGAGAAATGGCCAAAAACCTTTCTATCTGAACGATCGGTTTTAAGGGATATATACTATATATAGCTCCGATCAAAGTGATTTTTTCAGAAAATCTTCTATGATATATTAAAATATATATCACCGAGTTTCACGTTTACACTTTCTAAATTAAGGGAAAAATGGCCAAAAATCTTCCTATCTGAACGATCGGTTATATGGGATGTATATTATATATAGCTTCGATCGAAATGAACTTTTCATCAAATCTTCTATGATATATTAGAATAAATATCACCAAGTTTAACGTTTTTATATTGGAAATTAGGGAGAAATTACCAAAAACCTTTCTATCTGAACGATCGGTTGTAAGGGATATATATATACTATATATAGCTCCGATCAAAGTGATTTTTTCAGAAAATCTTCTACGATATATTAAGATATATATCACCGAGTTTCACGTTTGTACTTTCTAAATTGCGACAGGAATGATCAAAATCGTCTTATCTGTCTAATATAATACAAAAATACATCCTTGTACCAAATTTCATTGAGATATCTCAAATTTGAGGGACTAGTTTGCGTTCAAACAGACAGAAGGACGGACAGACGGACATGGCTATATCAACTCAGTTCGTCGCCCTGATCAATTCGGTATACTTAATGGTGAGTCTATCTTCTATATTTCTCAACGTTACAAACATCGGACCAAAGTTAATATACCATTTCATGTTGATGAAAGGTATAAAAACAGAATAATAATGAACAATACAATTTTTTTGCACTTAACATTGCAGGATATCAGTGAAAGTAGCAAATGGCACTCGGGCGTATGAACAACTTTTATTGGCCGCGCCTGTACAAAGAAATCTGCAAGACTAAGAGTAGCTACAAAGTTTCATGACCAAAATCGAAATGTTGGACAATTAAAAGTTTATTGGCGTCTTTTGGCATTTTGAATTTGATTTATTTATGCAAATACTTTAATGTGTGTGTGTGTGTGTTAATAATTTATTGCAAAACTAAAAGGGAATTTATTAATAGCAATAGCAAAGTAAACTGGGTGTTAAATATTTTTGATATTAAATTTTTAACTATCGCCAGACACAGAAATGTTATACACAAGCAAGAAAATATATATATACTCAGTGCCGGATTTGAATATTCGCCGCCCCAAGACAATACATAACTTACCGCACTTATTTTCACAATAATAATATTTAACAAAATGATTGCAATTTTCAGTGCTTTATTACAATGTAGCTTGTTATTAATGAAATACATAACGAAATCAAGATAATCGGCATTTGCATTAATGGATATTTAACCTTAACTTTTTTCCAAACATTCCTCATTTACATTTCTTTGCGTCTTGATTTTTCTGTTTCGAATTCGCAAATGATATCATCACAATCGATGGATAAAACAATTCTGATTATATCGTCAATTCTGATTCTCAGCTCAACGTAGAGGAGAGGGTGAAGAAGGCTCCAACGGCACTTTATGCATGTAAAAGAATGCTGCGGTGTACGTGGGGCTTATCGCGCTCCATTTCTCATTGGGTTTTTACAGCGATTGTAAGCCCTATCCTATACTATGGAGTTCTCGTTTGGTGGAAAGCCACACAAAAAGCAACCTACCTCAAAAAATTATAGGGGGTATGCAGACTATCAATGCTTAGCATTACGGGAGCCCTGAAAACAACCCCGACAACTGCACTGTATGCAATTCTGCACATTCCACCTGTAGACATGGTAGCAAAGAACATAGCGTTAACAACTGCAACCAGGCTCGGTGCCTCGGAGCAGCTTAAGCGCCGACCATACGGCCATAGTAGTGTAGAGCCATCAATCACAAGACACACAGACTACCTGATTCCCTATCTGCACTTCGAGGGCGACTTTATGGCCACAATAGAGGTAGATGGTTGGCGCAAGAGTGCTGAAATGGCGGACGATGCGATAGATGTGTACACAGATGGTTCCAAAGTAGTGGAAGGAGTAGGGTCTGCGGTATACTGAGAAGCATACGTCTATATAGGGTCCCAGGGCATATGGGAATAGATGGGAATGAAAAAGCGGATGAATTAGCTAAATAGGGCGCATCCCTTGAAGCTAGCTCCGTAGACGTCCCAATTAGACTGGGCGAAATTAAGCGAAGGTGAGAGGTGCACATGATCGACCAAACGGGAAAGGCGTGGGTTCACGCGCCGGGCTGTAAAGTGTCGAAGATTATGTGCAGGTCTTACAAGCTTAGACTAACAAAGTTGCTTCTTACATTAAAAAGAGGGGACTGTATACTCATGACGGGTATTCTGACTGGACACTGCCTTCTGGCGTCACATGCCTTTAAATTAGGCTTGGTCAGTGATAACAGATGTAGGAAGTGCGGGCTGGAGGAGAAAACGACCGAGCACGTTCTGTGCTCTTGCCCTGCGCTTGCCGGGCTAAGACGCCAGCTATTAGGAGTGATACAGCTGCCAGATCTAGAAGCAGAAAGCGGCTTAAATTCTAGGAAGTTTCTAGTATTTACCAAGAGGGCGGAGTTATTTTATAACATAGGTCCTGGTTTTTGATAGGGTTTTTCAGTTTGGTCGTTAAAACAAACTTCTGGTAACACTACGGACTTATTCAGTCTATGTGAGGTCCACATGGACCGGCCAGTTCAACCTATCCTAACCTATCGTCAACAACGCAAGAGCAATCAGTTTGTCTTCGCCCAATGAAGATCTGAGTTGTAGTTTTTCGTGCGTTTTAAAACAGAAAACGCTCTCTCTGCGCTACAATTTGCAATAGGAATTTAAACAAATATTTGCAACGCAATGTCAACATTACTTTAATATCCCAAATTTTCCTCAAGATCTTGGGTGTAATAGTTGCTCAATATAGAGGATTTCTTACATAATTCTTTGTTGCTTAGATGTTTCATATCAGTGATAAGAGAACATTTAGAATAGACATCTTGATATGCCTCATTCAAGATAACGCTGAACATGTTGACACGAAAGTTGTCATGGCCACTGAATTGAATAAAAGATTCCCATTTTCAACATGTCGTACATTTGGATTTCTTCTATGCTTTCTCAGTATTTTGTATTCCTGAATCGTTGAAATAGAGAGAGCTTTCTCATCAAACAGATTGAATTTTTCACGAGTATCAGAAACAACTTTGATGAGTCCGTTCAACAAAATAATCACTTCGGATATAGTCGTATTCACATTTTGTTATTTCTTGCTCGCCGCATTGAATGGCGTTAATAAGAAGCTCCATAAACCTTGCATGAATGCAGTCTCCAAAAGTTCCAGTTGAAGTGAATTGAAGATTTATGCAAATTTTTACGACTGCTATGCGTAAAAATAATTTACAGCTTCATTCTAATTTCGAAGTGCATAAAAAAGAATGAATTATTTATTATAGTTAGTATACAGGCAAAAATACTATTTTAAGTGCAGCAAAATCTGAATGCAATTTTTGTTTTTTTCAAAAATGAATTGACTCGAATTTTGCCGCGCCTCAATTTTGCCGCCCTATGCTCTAGCCTATCTTGCCTATATGGTAAATCCGCCACTGTATATACTATATGTAGATATTTTCAAATCAAACATACGTACATAAATAACTTCAAAACAATTAAAAAAAATTATAGCAAATCAATTGCTGGCACTTCATTTGCATATTTCAAGCCTCATTTGGCGCGCTGACAATTCATTTAGAAATTTGAATTTTTATTGCACTTACACCAAAACTGGTGCGTAAGTAATAAGGAATTTAAAATCAAACAATAATTAAAATCAATAAACAGGTGGTACATTACTTAATTCGTTAATGGATACGAAACCATATTTGTTAAATACAAATAACTATTTAAAGTACCAAATAAAGATCATTTGTGTAAGCGTATAAGTATCGTGTAATACAGTGCTTGCAACACATATTTAAGTCGACGCAAGTGAATATTGCCCACAACAAACATGGTATTAAGTGCGCTTCGAAAACTTGCTTTTAGCTGCATATTGAGTACGCACATTATTGACATGCAAGACGCCATGCTATAGCGCACGAGGTGATGGAGGGAAATTAAAAAGTACTTTATATTCGATTTAATGATGTGATGTGTATGTATGTGTGTATAGTAGGGTGGCGCAAAAAAAGTAAAGCTATAATTTGAAAGCTTTACCCAGGGGATGAGCAATTTTTAGCTTTTTGATGTGTTTGCTATAGGAGTTAGTAAAGGTGAAATTAAAAATAACGTAATTGCAACAAAAGTTACGGTTACGCTTACAGTGAAGGCTAACAGTTTTGAAGGTACCACCTATGACTATGGCTATGGTTATGGTTAAGGTTTTGGTCATGGTTGTGATTATGTTTATGGTTATGGTTATGACCATGGTTATGGGTATGGTTGGGGTTGTGGTTATAATTTTGATTACTGTTATGGTTGTGGTAATAGCTATCGTAATGATTACGGTTATGTTTATGGTAATAGTAATGGTTATGGTTAAAATTGGGGTTATGGTAATAGCTATGGCTTTGCTTATCGTTGATTTTAAAGTTACGGCTATGATTAAGGCTGTATTTATGGCAATAGTTATGTTTATGGTAATGATCAAGGTTATAATTATGTTATTATGGTAATAGTTATGGTCACGGTTATGATATCGGTTACAAATAAATCTACGCTTACAAATATTACTATGCCTCAAGTTCGATTTATTATTATATCTACTGTTCAACACTGTTACTGTTACAGTTATAGTTAAGGTTTTGGTTATATTTACGATTATGGTTATGCATACCGTTCCGTCCTTTCACTGATGGATCAAGGGTGGACGCGAGGATTGCCATGAGCAAGACGGAGTTTTCGGCTGTCCAATAATTACGAATGCCGCCGCTGTGAAAGATGTGTAATTGTAACAGTTAGGGAACAAAGCATCTACTTTAAAGTTATTCGGGTTTAAAAATCCTATTTATGTATAGTTATTAGAGTGTTAACAATGAGAATACATGCGGTGCGTCTTAGTATACCGCAAAGAGACGTGGTGTAGTCTTCCAGTCACTTAATTCTCAGCTTACTGGCCTTTTCGAGAACAATTCGTAAATATCTCAGTCGGGACGTACCAAACTCTACGAGGAAAGTTTTTAATTGATTTGTACCTTTTTGGCCCTTTATCTTTGCACCGCAGAGATTCGCTAAAGAAACGGGGCCTATTTCACTGTTTGAGTATGTGGTAACACAGTGGAACAACACAAAAGTGTCCAAGTCAGCTGTTCCTAACTGTGCTGTTGCTAGCTAATCTAACCTAACACAAATTTGTCTATGATTATGATAACAAGTACAACACAGTTAGTCTGAAGACAGAGTGGAAGCTTGAAGCGTTGCTCTAATAAAAATATAAAAAGCTATGAACACTATTTCTTAGGAAAAAGTATAAAATTCACCAGAGTGCCAACCACGTTTCACACTTGTAGAATATATATGAAAATAAAGTACACCCTGGCAACCATAGAAGTAGGGTTCTCAATAAAACCTCGATGGAGGCTTCCATTGCAATCCTTGGAAACGTGAATAACAAAAATAATGATACTACTGGGGGCACTTTCTAAACAGTATGTTTCTGGGGATTGGGGATAAGTCCTTCCTCAACCTTTACAACAACTAAGGCATGACGTAGCTGAATGCGTTTATAACCATTTCAACTATCGTAGGAGTGCGGGTTCGACTCCCACTCCCGGGAGAAAAGGCTTTGAAGAGATTTACAAGGTATAATCGAAACAGCTATCGCCTTGTCCGTCCTGATGTCACGTTGTTTAAATTTTTCCCAAATTATTAAATAAATTATAAAAAAATTAAAAATTGCTTGAAATAAATGTTTTCATATATTTAAAGCGATACGGACTGCCATAATATTAGCAAAATTTATATTGCATATAGTTTTTGTTATAGCTTTCTTTACATACACCAGCTGGTGCATTTTTATATCAAACCCAAGTGCACTTGACAATCACAGCGTACAGTAAAACGTCGTTTTTGATTGCTTTTGATATTTCAACCCATTGATAGGCGCCAGTTGGCTAAGGTAGCTGTTGACATGCGATTGACAGTCAAGTGAACGACATATGTAAGCCTTTAAAGCATATAAAGGGTGATTGCTTTAAATGTGATAAGATCTCAAGGAGAAACGTTTAAGTTTTAATTGTTAATTGTAAGAAAAGTATAAATAAAGAAGTAGCGAGAATGAGAAAGTTGAAATGGCATAAATTAGGAGGAGTAACTTATATCCGAAAAATTGTTCCATATACAAGTGCTCCTGATTCCGTGTTTTAGCCACACCCTTCCAGTGAAATTGAAATTGATATAGAAGTTTGTATGAGCACTAATTTATAAAAAAAATATATATTGCTTACCTTAATGTCAGTTATGTGTTAACTTCTAACTGTCAAGAACGTATCTAAAGGAAAAGCTATATTTTTATAAACACATAATCATTTATACACACAGAGAAGTAACATAAAAACGTATGACAATAAAAAATACACCAGGACATTATAATCTATACACACATACTCACCTACACTCAAAGGAAATACATATGTATAGGAATATAATTCACTGATTGCAATTTGATGAGCAGATGATAGAAAATGTTTGAAAAAGTTATGATTTTCCTCGTTTATACCACATACAAACATACTTGAAATAAACAGAATTTAGAATGACTTAGTATATGGTATTATCACGAAGACCACATTTTAAGTGCATTTACATGTTTCAATTAAAACCTTTAAAATTGAAGCAAATTCTATTACCTAGATATGTGTGGGAACTTTTGACATATTCGCCGAAATGTTTCATCAGCTAAAATAATTCTAAAAGTTTCAACTTTATTTGTTAGTGTAGATGTGATGTAGGTAAATATACTTCAGTTTGTTGTTGCTGTTTTAGCCGCAATAAAGCTCCTCGAAGGGTCAGGGTAGTGCTAAGAATGTGAGCAGTCGTTTGCCGGATATGAATCCGCTACGCTCCGCTACTATCACATAATGTGAAAAAGCCGTGGAAATGATTTGTTTAACCCTTCGTACCTTCGGGTCTATTGATTTTAGTCGCCTCTTACGACAGGCATGCCTTACGGTACTAATCTATTGGTGAGGGTCAAATGAAAGAAGAAAAAGAAAAACATTTAGAGAGGGTGTGCGAGAAGTAGACTAATAGGAATAAGAATAGGAATTGGAATGGAATTGGAATGGGGAAAGAAATAAAAAAAGAAATAGGTCTGGAATAGGAATGGTAATAGGAGTAGAAATTGTAGTAAGTATAGGAGTAAGTTTAGAAATAAGAACAGGTATGGAAAGAGAGAGGGAAGAGGGGATGACCAAAGAAAATGTAGAAAAGGAAGAATAATATGTGGTGTGATAAAGGGATACAAAAAAGAATAAGAATAGGAAGTGAAGCGGAAAGGATCAACAAAACAAATAGGGAAGGAAAACGAAAGAGGTATAAGCAAATCAAAACATGTTAAGAAAAGGATAAGAATGGCATAAGAAATGGAGGAAGGTAATATAGAATGTGGAGAGGCCGTGAAAGCATCACCGAGAGATGAGGGGAACAAAATTCCTCTGGGCATCTTGGTGGTAAAGATAACATTGAAACTTTTTGACTTTTTCTCGATCTCTTGCTCCCTGTCGCGCTCCCGCTGCCTCTTCCTATTTTTTTGTTCTTATTTATTTCTTATTTTTGTTCTTCCTCAACTCTCCATCTCCACCTCCATTTCCCTCTGATCTTCACCCCCTATACATCTTCCCCTCTCACCCTCTAATTTCGCTCTATCTCTTCCTCTCCCTCATTTTGCTTTATTAGTCTCTTTCCCTCATTCTTATTCTTTAACTACCGACCTCTTCTTTCAGCAAAGTAAAAAATAAAATACAAATCATTTCGCCAAGGAATATATAGCCATCAAGTGACACACAAACAATGTGCATATCTAGTACAAATAACATTTTATTACACTCATCCAAGTCCTACATTTAAAAATTCATAGAAACTTGGTTACATTAATCTATTTTTTATTTATATTTCATATCCGTATCTCAATCACTAAATTACTTCTGCGCATCGACATGCAATCGCCAAAACCAAACCCGCTGCACACATGCACATGTTTACTTACATATATGTTTAATAGTTTCCACCTCTACCATTTGACACACATATCAAACTAGAGCTATACACCTCATATGTAAACAATCGAATAAATGAAATCTGGAACTCAGCGCTTTTAAATAACCATTTGAACCTACAAATCGTAAGGAACTTAATCGGAGCCACTTAATTGCTGCAACTTTTAAAGGAAGTGTTTTCAAAGGGAATACAATTGGTATATGCATATACCTTTATACACACACACACACATATGTAGGTCCTTGCACTTTTGCGGTCATACAAAACATAACAAAGCACTTCACAATATTGTCGATATTAAGTGTTTCACGTCGAGGCAGATATGAAGTTGGAGCATACTTTTGCAAATGTGACCCAAATATGAAAAGCAAATACATGACGTGACCCATTCCAATAAATTGCATGTTCTTTTTCGTATAGTTTTTTTAAGGGTTGGGTATGTTGACCAACTGACCACGCACGCAATTTGATAGAATCTGTACTTTGGCCCAGTGACACAAAAAAGGAAATGACAGACACTACTAGTGCAGCTTGATTGCCGGTTGTCCATAATTGCTATAAAATAATTGCATACATACAGGGTGAGAAAAGAGAGGAAAGTATCAAGCAGACCTTGAATGCTTTATATGAGAAGTTTCCGATATTAAAGGACTCTTTCTTAGGTAGAAAATGGTGCCCATAAGTCGATATCACGAGCCTTTTTCACTCTTTGTTCTGATCAGGTTTCAATCTTCTACGTATTCGTATTTTTCTAATTTGAATTTTCGATAATAAAGTCGGAAGGTTGGAAATAATTTTCGGGTCTTCTTTAAATCGGGGGAATGAGTAATCACTTCAGACCGCCTGCTGCTCACTTACGTCCAGTAGGATCACCCTGTCTTGCAAGAGGTAGTATTCGCGCAGCTTTTTCTTAGCTTATCTATATCCGGTTCAGCGTGACATCTGCCAGGCAAACTGCTATGGCCCGGGCCTGACGATCTTAATCTAAACAAGTAAGGACGGGTCTGTCTTCGGCTGTGCCGAAGACTTCATACCTTTCATGAATGGGACTGAACAATAATCTTATCCCATTCGTAATCTCCAAATAATGCGCTGTATAAGATAAGAAATATATAGTGAACAGATGTACATACCTAAACGATTTTAAGATAAATATAAAAAAAATGGCAAAAAACCCCCTTATCTGAACGATCGGTTGTATGGGATATATATTATATATAGCTCAGACCGAAATGATTTTTACAGGCAATCTTCTATGATATATTAGAATAAATATCACCAAGTTTCAAGTTTTTATATTGGAGACTAAGGGAGAAATGGCCAAAAATCTTTCTATCTGAACGATCGGTTGTATGGGATATAACTATATATAGCTCCGGTCAAAGTGATTTTTTCAGTATATCTTCTATGATATATTAGAATATATATCATCGAGTTTCGCGTTTATACTTTCTAAATTGCGGCAGGAATGACCAAAATCGTCTTATCTGAACGATCGGTTGTATGAGAGATATATGTTATAGTGGTCCGATCCTATCGGATCCGACAAGTGTCTAATATAATACAAAAATACATCCTTGTGCCAAAATTTATTGAGATATCTCAAAATTTGAGGGACTAGTTTGCGTTCAAACAGGCAGACGGACGGACGGACAGAGAGACATGGCTATATCAACTCAGTTCGTCGCCCTGATCAATTCGGTATACTTAATGGTGAGTCTATCTTTTATATTTCTCAACGTTACAAACATCGGACCAAAGTTAATATACCATTTCATGTTCATGAAAGGTATAAAAATAGTTCATTGCAAACTTAAGTGAGATCAGGCATTCTCGTCCCTCCCTCGATCGTGTCACCCTCGAAGTCTGGACTTCAACAGTCGGCTGGCTATCCGACTAGATCTCATACACCGCATTTTTAAACGCGACAACTTCCGCTTGGAAGACGCTACAGTGATCAGGAAACGTAAACTTTTAGCTTAACAGTCCACAGCCCCATATAAGTACCTTTCCCCACTACTCTCTTAAGACCATTACTGTTTTGCAGCTTGCGCAGAGGACAATTAATATAGTCAAAAAACATCCACTGGTAATTTTTTTTTGTTGTATAAGTGAGGGATCTTCTACCTCCAACGAGGAAGCTCACTTTTTAATTATTTTTAATCCTTATAACTTCAAGCATATTGACCTTGACCAATGACATTTAGTCTATGTGGCATGTAAATCAAGGACCAAAAATTACAGAAATGTGGATAACTATGGAGCTCAGATGGAGCTGCTTTCGGCAAATTTTTGGAGCTACATACCTGCGAATCATTTTGAGGCTATTACGGCATCTTTTTTTGACTATCCCCTGAAAATTTCGGGAATATTTTGGAATGATTTCAAGGTCAATTAAGGGATAATTTCAGCGTTGTTTTCAGTGTAACCTCCGGAATGCTCACGTTATTATTTCGAGTTTATTTCAAAATTATTCTTTTGAGTTTAATTTTGGAACTGTTCAAAAGATCATTTGAGGACTAATTCAGGACGATTTCGATGCTTACTCTGAAATATTTTGGGATTATTTAAGTTATAAAAAAAAAAGTAAGGCGCGATAACCCACGAAGACCGAGCGTGTCTTCCAATTTGCGTCGTACTCCTTTTAATTTTTCCTACCAATTGGCGGGACGGAACGTACTTGTCTTATGCCGATTCCGAACGGCGTCTGCAAGGTAGATGAGTTTTCACTGGGAGCTTTCCATAGCAGAAATACACTCGGAGTGTTTACCAAACATTTGTTGAGGGGCGACCCCGCTTAGAAAAATTTTCTTCTAATTGAAAACCCTTGTTTCTAAAATTTTGATGTTGCTTTGCTCGGGGCGGGAACCAAGGATCTTCGGTGTGGTAGACGGAGCACAAGACCATCACAGCACGGCGGTCGCTATTTGAGTTATCATTGCCCGACTATTAAAGAATCGTTTCGGAACTTTTTCGCGACTGCTTTCATGCCAATTTCTTGGTAGTTTCAAAGATTATGTTGGGACTATTTCGGAAGCATTTCCACACCCACATCTTCCCAAGGAGCAGATGAGTAATTCCTGGGAATACATAACTACCAAATTTAAATTGCATGTTCAATTTCATAAGCGAGGACGGAGCTCGCCAAAACTACTTTAATGTTTTAAACGTAATATTCTTCTGCTTTCTGGGGTTTTTTAAATGCCTTTATTATTAGGGTGGTGGTGTAAACTAAATTTTTTCAAGTTTCATTGTTTCAAATAGCAATATTAACGTCAGGAATCATACAAAATTTGGTTCTGATTGGATGTGGTTAAGAAATGAAGCACATTGGTTAGATATCAGATTTGAATATATAGAATCTAAACTTGGACCACTCTACCACACACTTTAACCGTTGCCCATCCGAACCAAAATTATACCTGATATCATTTGCTATAGTACTATGGGCGGCATTTTGGGTAATAGACACGAAAAAAACAAGTAAGTGCTCCGGTGCAACCGAACATATAATGCCCAGTTCGTTCAGCGTCAGTCCTTTGACAATAAGTATTATCAAAAGTAAGCGTGTTTATTAAGAGATTTTTTCCACATTTAATAAAAATATTCTTTTTTATACAGGAAATGTCAGTTTTTTCACGAAAGCTCGATTCCTATTCCAGCTTTGGCTTCTGGAACGTAATTTATTAGTTTTCTCGCTACTGCAGAAGAAAAGCGCATTGATATAATGTTATTTTTCGCAAAATACATCAATCGGTCTTATATTTATGACTTCCGAAAAAAAAGGGAATATGCTTGTTCAAAAAGGGGCGTTGCCACGCCTATTTACAATTTTTCTTAATTTTCATGCTATAAATACGCTCTAGAAGTAAAACCGCTTTCACAATAAATTATTATTAGTTATATATTGCATTATATTCGTCTACGGTCCTGTTAAATTTCTTATGTATAAAAGTGGACGTGGCTCGCTGGCTTTATGAGTCAAACCAATTCTGCTCTATGGGCTGCTGTTCTACTGGCATGCGCTGGATACGGTGCGCACCACCGAAATAATGGTGACAGTAAGACGGACGGCGCTAGTTGGTATCAGCGGCGCTCTTAGAACAACACCTACCTTGACATTGAATGTCATGCGGAACATATATTCAGTAGATATTGCGGGAAAGGCGGCCGCGGCCCGGTCTTTGGACAGTCTTCGTGGTATGGGCTATTTGCTTTCTGACTTCGTGTAATCTAGCCAAATTAAATTGCGGCTTACATTTAGCTCTTGACAACGACCTCCCCCTCTCTCATCGAGGATGCGGTGGATGAAATGCTATTTAATACCTCTACGGTTAGGAAATTTAACATATACTCGGATAGCCAAGCGACTAGCAAGGCTTTGAGGTCAACTACAGTGTGATAGAGGATGATCAGGGAATGCGAATGAGGTATGTCAAAATGATTGGGTTCACCAAGGCTCGTCTATTAATCGGGATTTTGACAGGACACTGTTTAATGGGAATCCATGCGGTACGTCCCAATATACAAAACAAAAATTATACGTGATATATTTAGTCTTGGAATTAACGTCTGAAGGCGTCTGACTAGTAAAAGTCGTTTGTTTGATTTTTAAGGACCACTCGTAAATAAAATACTGCAGCCCAATCTCCACACCCCTTAGAGAATTATTTCTCAACAGTGATGTGGGTTTTAGTAAATGCAAACAAGTATGTCTGTACCCAATAAACAACAGAAACATCATCTCAAATATATAATTGAGAAAATATTCGCACATATTAAACTTACAGCTTTCTAAATCATTTGGGACTAAGCATTTATTCAAATTACAATTTGATGAAATTTCATTCTAAAGGTGTTATGATAACGAATATGAGAATGCTTTCGTTTCTTTTGAAAAAAAAAATGTTTAGATTTCAAACTCCTTTCAGAACGGCTAAAAATGCGCATACTACAGATGTTACGGAGCTTCACTTTAGATTGCGTAACGCCGGAATCAGCGATAGACTTAAGCGGGAGTCATTGGTGCCGTATTGCGTATCGCTGTAGTCGTATCCCTAACGTAATCAGCTGTTTATCCTTACGTTGGTAAACCAAAAACCAATTGGTAGGCTACGATACGGTTACGACCTTAGCGGCACCAATAATCGTTTGCATTGATTCCCATAAGGTTGGTCGAATCAGCTGTTATAAGGTTACCGATACGGTTACCAATAATGCACCAATGTCTGCAGCTTTAGACTCCTGATTCCGATTTCGCTTTCGAAGGTTTCAAATTATAACGTGATTCGGTTGTTAGAAAGGCGGGTGATAACATTGTTTCAATTTATTATTTTATACTACATCTATCTTATACATATTGTAACGAATATTAGCAACACTAAATCTCTAAGCCGATGGTAAGCAGTGACGTGCACGCACATCAATAATTCAATCATTATGTCTACACGTACGTACACGCAGCGGAGAAGCAACGCACAAACACAAACGCATGAGCTGTGAGAGAAGCTATAAAAATTGTGCATCTGTAGTTATAGCTGAGAAACTTATAGCAGATAACCAACTAGTAGATTCTAGAACAGAACCGCCTAGAAATGTCAACGAGCAAACCAAACACTATAAAAGGCAGCATCAGTAAAGGTGCGAGAATCAGTTGGATTTAAGACGCTATCTAGCGAGCAATAGCAGTATTATCAGTTTCATTTAGGCAAGCTATTAGTTGCGAGTTATAAGTGTTATTGTGAAGTACTTTAATAAAGGCCATTTTGCGTTATTAAATATTGGAGTTATTTATTCAACAGTTTAGTGATTCGAACGTTACCAGAAGATTGCAAATAAGCAGAATTTCAGTAAATTCGTTACAATATTTATGTATATGTCTCTGAAACACTGCGATTTTAGTTCCGATTGAAATATCCGATTCCGATAAGTTCACTTTCGTGAAATTCCTAGTGCATATATACATATACATCAGCACTAAGTTGTGGAAGTAGCAGTGGCAGTTACATGAAGGAAGGAATTAACTTTAACATCATGACATGAAAGGGTCTTTTGCCTGTTGCCTTGTTATTATGACTTACTCGCTCTCTTACTCACACGCTTGCATACGATGCTCAAATAGCATGCAAGTTTTCTAACACCTGACCCACCCCAAAAGCTTAAAGGATAACAAGCAAAAAGAGCAGATGCGATTCAGATATTTCCTCACTAAGAACGAAGCGCCAACAAGGATAACAACAAGTATAACATAACAAGCGTATTAACAAAAATTCATCATAGTATATATGTATATTTCGAAAACAAAAAGAGAGTATGTAATATAAATAAAGTGTTTTGTTTTTTTTTTTTTGCGAAAGCTTTGGCACTTTATTATGGTCAGCATGGCAAACAGTTGGCATCAGGCACGCTGTGTGTAGAGAACGTTACGGATTGTGTGTGATTAGTGTGAAAGTTTTGTTAATATGTATGTAGTGTATAGATATGCATTTTCAGTTTATCTGTTTTTATTATAAATAAACATTTCGAAAATTTAATTTTCATAGAACTGATGGCTTAAAAATGGTACACTCCAATGAAGATGCACTCAATAAAATTCCATTGAAATCTGCTGGCGGTCTCGATGATGAAGAGAAAAATGGTGGAGAATTCATTAGTGATACAGCTGCGGCAGAGGAGGCACGGCGTGAACAAATGTAAGTGTGTTACATCGAGAAATATATAAATTGAATGTCTACAGAAAAGATTGTTGCTATTCGTCTAGGAATATTTTTTTTTTTACTGTAATTAACGGATTTTTTTATTTGTTTGTTTTTATTTACATTTGCATTTTTTGATGCTGTTCTTTATTTCGGATGAATAGAAACATCTTTTTAAGCAAGGGATATTTTATTAAAAAGGTGAAAGGTAAACTACGACTATGAGTGATGGAAGCTGTAAGTTTGTTTTACAAAAAATATAAATTGTTATGAGAATTTATGGTAGAGATGTTAAAAAAAATTATATAATTAACTTTACCTACATGGCTTGGAAAATAACCCAAATGGAATTAACAACAGTCGTGTAGTTTTGTCTTACAAAATCAAGTTGCCTACAATTTTTCAGTGTGCGCCTCATTACCTCTCCCTTAAACATTAAAATTTTTCACATATTATTTGTTTTCAATAATATTTAGTCAGAATATTTAGGTCGAAATTTGCCTTCCTGAACCAAATTCAGTTTTCAAAGGCTCTACAAAAAAAAAAAATCTAAAAACTGAAGTACATTTGAGATTATTTTAAATTTTAATGGACTACAAAACTTCATGCTCTGAAATTTTTTTAAAATGTCTTACCTAAAATATTCAAACTATTGCCAAAACGTGGTGTGATGGTAGCGTGCTCCGCCTATCACACCGTATGCCCTGGGTTCAACTCCCGGGCAAAGCAACATCAAAATTTCAGAAATAAGATTTTTCAATTAGAAGAAAATTTTTCTAAGCGGGGTCCCCCTCGGCAGTGTCTGGCAAGCGCTCCGATTGTATTTCTGCCATGAAAAGCTCTCAGTGAAAACTCATCTGCCTTGCAGATGCCGTTCGGAGTCGGCATAAAACATGAAGGTCCCGTCCGGCCAATTTGTAGGGAAAAATCAAGAGGAGCACGACGCAAATTGGAAGAGAAGCTCGGGCTTAGATCTCTTCGGAGGTTATCGCGCCTTACATTTATTTTTTTTATTGCCAAAACAACGAATTAGGTTGTGATTGCACTTGATTTGCAAAACCTTGCTTGATTGATTTCACAATTGGATGCTCTCGGCGGAAGTCCTTGCACTCAAAACTTGAAAGGCCAGGAAGTTAAAAAAAATATAATCTTCGCCCCTTGAAATCAGTGCGAATTTAAATTACAGTTAAAGTTGGCCAGAGTTTAACCCTCCACTTCGGCCGCTTAAGCTAAGACGAGCAACAAAATTTGATGTTATCGAAAAAAGTGGAAATGTTAATATCTACTCAACTTTAACAAAATTTTAAGCTCGCATTGCAGACCCGACGTTAATATTTGTTTTCAACAGATCAGTGCTCATCGAGAAGAGAGAATTTAATTTACGATTTTGTTAGTTTTTTGCATAACAATATGTATGAGTTGGTGGTATTGTGCTCCCCAACAATGCGACTTCGTTTAGTACTTGCTTGTAACATATCAAATTTGTTACTCATCTGCTAGCCCTGTTGACGATCGTGTTGTATACCTGATACCTGTTAAAAGCCGATTCTGCACGTTTGGGAGCCAAACAAAATTCACAAAATTATTGCATACTTTAACGCGCAAAAATAGTCTTTTATTCTCTGAGAGCACCTGTTTTGAATTCTTGCGACCAATAATTTCATAGAACAATTTAATTTCTAGTAGCCTCTTATATGCCATTTTATTCGAACCTTCTGAAGGAGAACCAAAAAAAAAGAGATACGGTGTTTGAATATGCTACAAAGGTTATTTGCTATATATAACATATAAAGTTTCATAAGAATTGTATCAACTTAATACAGGGATCGCTTTGTTAACGTTAACGCCTAGTGAATAAACTTAGTTAAGTAGAAGGCTTCGCTTACGAGTATCAAAATAGATATCTTTGGATATTTCACTAGCCAGTTAGTGAAGAAATTATTTTTACTGTTATTATTCAATTCGATTCTTAAACTATTTCATACTTATGAAATTACAACATTAAGACCTATAATCCCTCCCATCAATACCATTAATATTTTATTCATTTAATTAATTTGTTTGATAATACAATTTCAATTTTGCATACTTTCAGGCGCGCCAATATCCTTAAATGGATGAAAAAGTTAACAATAGTGCTCATCTGCTTTATCGGCATAGCCCTCATCACCTACGTCATTATCAGTCTCTGTTTTAGTGGTGAGTAAAACCAAGTTCAGATTCTTTATTTTAAATTCTTACCGCTTTTTACTTCAATTTACTCTACTTTAAGTAGTTTTCAATTATTCAAACTGTTTTGTATTATTTTAGCCTGTTTGTGTGTGAGTGCTGGACATTGAGATGAATGAACGACAATGTCTACGCTCACAATTGCACTGTATAAAGTAACACCAAACCCTATTTACTGATAATTTGCATTGCCTATCTTTTCTCTTTTTTATTCTCTCAACTCTATAATTTGCAACAACTACAACTACAAAATTTCCCAAAATAAAAAAAAAAAAACAAACAAAATTGCACAAACCGAAAAATCACAACCACAATCAATGCCCAATTCTACTACACCACCATCTTAATCATATCCACCACGTTGCCATCAAACCACCTACTCCACAGATTGGTCTAATAAGACGTCAAATGCACAAAGTTCCAACAACAAAATCAACAACAACAACAAAAATTATACATCCCTCACGCTTCCTTCCACCTCTAATTATTCTCTCTCGTTAGATGATGATGAAGGCGACAGTAGCGTTCTGTCGTTAAATTCAACAAGTGAAAGTGATGATGACGGTGGCATATTAGCCGCCTCCACCCTCGCCACCACTATAGCCACAAACATCGCTATAGCCGGTTTCGGTGATTCAGCGACACAACCGAGCAATTCTTTTAGCGCTACCACCACTACAAATGTACCACCAATGGCGCCAGTAGCCACAACAGCGAATACACTCCAAAAAACAACAACAACAACAACGAATAAGTTGTCACAACCAACAAGAAAAGCGTTGGTACTAAAGGATACACCGCCATTGATAAATGATAAGTTCGAATCTAAATTGGGTGTTTATGAGCAGGCGGCTGTTTGTTCGGATCGTGAAGTTTGCAGCGAAATTGGCAGGTGAGTGTCTTGGAGGGTGAAGAGTTGGGTGGATGTCACCGTATACATACATACGCGCAGATCCTCGGAAGGGGGGGGGGGGGGGGGGGGGGGGGGGGGGGGGGGGGGGGGGGCTAGGGATTAAGGGCAATTCAATTTTGAAAAGAAAAGATGGTTATAATTAATATCACAACATATTCAACCGTTTTTGAAGTCGATATAAAGACTTTAAAAAGATTCGAGCGGCCTTAGTAGTCATCGCCACGTGCTTTTTTCAAGATAGCCAAATGCAGCCACGGCAGAACATCTAAACACACTACAAATTTACTTAATTTAATTGGGAAATTTTTCGTTTTATTTTCACAACCGCAACTTTTGAAGTTATGTCTTTTTCGCAAATGTCTCGAGATGTATTGCCAACTCTGACAAACAATTTTGTATCCGCGCCCACAGGGGTTTAGGTTCATGTAAATAGTACTTTTTATACCCAGCTGTACTTGTACACAGGGTATTAGAACTTTGATTGGATAACGGTTGGTTATACAGTTATAAAGGAATCGAGATAGATATAGACTTCCATATATCAAAATCATCAGTATCGAAAAAAAATTTGATTGAGCCATGTCCGTCCGTCCATCCGGCCGTCCGTCTGTCCGTTAACACGATAACTGGAGTAAATATTGAGATATCTGCACCAAATTTGGTGCACGAGCTTATCTGGACCCAGAATAGATTGGTATTGAAAATTAGCGGAATCGCCCATTTTTTATATATATAACATTTTCGAAAACACAAAAAAACTAATTATGTAGGAAGACGCCCACTTTTATATAAGAAATTTTTAAAAGGGTCGTGGGCGAATAAAATAAGCTATATCTTTGCAATAAAAAGCTTTATATAAATGGTATTTCATTTCCCAAGTGCATTTATAACAATAAATATGAAAAACTTCAAATTTTAAAAAATGGGCGCGGCACCGCCCCTTTTATGACTAAGCAGTTTTCTATGTTTCGGGAGCCATAACTCGATGAAAAAATTGTTCGGAATAGAACCATATGTATATGTATTATTGCGCAGCCTTGTACCACTATTAAGCACACAAAACAAACAACAATAGCATTTCAAGTGTACAGCTGGGTATGTAATGTTCGGTTTCACCCGAACTTAGACTTCCTTACTTGTTTTTATTATTTTAGGATTGGCTAAGTTTAGAGAAATGTATGTAGAGTATCGAAATTGTTAACGATTGCATTCCATTATAATTATTATTGTTTTTATTGCAGCCCCAAAGTATTGCAATACTTTTTCGTTATTCCGGAATAAATAATTAAAAAAAATTTGTCGTTATCCGAAAAAGGAATACTGGCACTTCCTTACTCCTTTTTTATCCCTTATTCTTTTATTCACTGGATTGCAATATTTTGAGGCTCACTTGCAGGAAAGCAGGCACATTGATTTCATAAATTTTTACAAATTTTCGAATATAGTTTCTTACCTTATAAAATTTTTGAACTGCAAAACCCAGTATCCGATTTTTGTTTCACGACCAGGTATTTCACTTAATACTATGTTCAAACAGAAAAATAAATTGAGACAATTTCGATTTAAATTGAGTGGTGTTCATACAACTCAATTTAGCTTACACAATAGTAATTTGATATCTGGTTGGCTCATTTCTACCGCAACAAGATGCCTTTGTGCAGACTGTCAAAATGTGTGTGTTGGTATTAGGCGAATGGAATGGATTGAAAACATAAAACTTTGAAATTTTTGTGTGTTGTCAAAAAATGTGTTCAATGTTTTGGTTTCATTTTGAGTTTGCCATCTTTTTTGATAATCCCTACTCCAGTGAAATGAAAAAAATAAAATCAGCTGATGAGATGAGCCAACCATATAGTTGAGCCATGCGTAACTGACGTTTAAATCTACTCAATAAACATACTTTACAAGGTTGCATTTGCAGTTTGAAACAATTTATTACGCAAATTTTTTTAAATTGGCAATTTATAATTACAATTTATTACATGATAAATTGCGAATAAATTGCCCAAATGGTATAAATTGCCAATTTGGTGTGTGTTTGTACACAGTATAAGGCTTGGTTTCCTCGAAAGCGGTGCCGCTATGTTTGAAGTATATAAAAAAGCTGTGCCGCTGAAAACGGTGAGTATATCGACCGCTCTTTAGAAGTTTAAATATAGCGGCACCGCTTTTGGAGGAAACCGCAAGGCCCTAGAAAAAATTTATTTCCGTCGACGTTACAAAAAAAACGAAATTTGTGTTGAGTTTTTCATAATAATTTTCATGTTTTTGGGCTAAATTTATAACTTCATTTTGCTGGGGTGCAGCATTACATGTTTTGACGCCTTCAGATCATCTTCAAGGAGTCGGATAAATTAATATAAACATATTAAAAATGAAATCAAAATCGATTTTCAATATTGTTCGGACTCACATCCGCAAATGTTTAAAATTACACATTCGCAACATCTCAAATCTATATAAACATGCTTTTAAATATGTATCCGTATGTTTAACTGCTTGAAACGGAAGTAAATTAAAAGCGCATATATTGGCTTGTAATTTATTTGATTTGAAAATAATTTAATTGGATACTCAAAGCAACAATGGCCAATCGTGATAAGTGAATGGGGAAGCAGTCTTAAAGGAAAATATGTTTTTGATTGCCGTAAGACTAACGGCCTATAAACATGCAACCTGATATGGGCAGAAGAATATAGTTTCCCCCACTAAACTAAACTTTTTGTATTAAGTATATGAAAACTTTAGGTAAGGAGTTTCAGAGTTCCAGTTTGGTGTCAGTCGTGCTGTCATTTAATAAACAAGTGAAAGTGATATGTTTAGTTTGCTAAAAAGGCGTTACACATTTCGGAGTGAGGTAGGTCTATTAAAGGCCTACGATATGACTTGTTGTTGTTTAGTTTTAATTATGGGCAATTGAAGGACAATTTTATTAAAGCTTTTATAGCTGCTATCACTTTGCGATTACACTTTCCTTCATCGTATTGAAATAAACTTCCACGAAAGGTAGTAGGCGTTTTAACTGTAAGGCGGCATACAATTTTTGAACTAGTTTTCGGTGATTACTCTTCACTATTCACATATACATATGCTTGGTGTGGTGCAGCGTTGCCATATATTTTCTTTTCCAAGTCGTCAGACGCCGCCCAAAAAATCGTCAAAAATCGTCATATCTATGGCAACAACGAATAACAACCCAAGTTGAGTTAGGACGAAGTTGGGTTATTGCCAGGGGACGTACGATTGTACTCGCCGGAAACCAAAATGAGATCGCCGGATTTCATTCAACAATATTAACTTTAAAAGCGCTTTTCTGAAAATCGTTTTTGGTTGTTATTTTTTGTTGCCACATACAACATATAAAATCGTTTTTAATTCATTTCGTTTTATTTTATAAATAACAAAGCCTCTTAAAAGATAAATTTTGTATTACATACAAAAGGTACTTGTTTTCAGTAATTTTAATAATATTTTTTTTTTCTTTGAGCTCGAATCGAAGTGTTGGAAATGGCATAAAAAGTGCAAATTGATAAAAAGCTTGTATCCCAATTTTAAATATATGTAAATTCTTGGTGTTTGAATATTTAAAATAAATCTTACATAGAAGGCAGGCTTATCTCGTAATTTTTCATTACAAAATCGTCCAAGCGTCATTCTAGTTAAAAATCGTTAAATTGACGACGGCGTCGCCAATCTGTCAACGCTGGTGTGGTGAGTGATTGAAGATGACTACATATATCAACGCCTAAGATTATGCAGCTCTTTCTACTTAAACGCCTAAGCATTTAGTCTATCTTTCCCCAGCTTCTTATTGTTTTGAGTTATTCTCACTTCATTATGTTGGAGGTCAAATTTAATGGACATTTATCGGTTGATTGTATTGATAATCTCCCTCGCTACTTAGCAATGAGGAGAGATATTATCAGATTTTTTTTATTTTTTTTTTTTTTGCATGTATATATATATGCACTTAAACTACACAACTGCCAAGTGCATAATTTTATATAAACTTATGAAATATACTTAGTTGCAACTGAAATGTGTCTCTCTATTTTATCTCTTCACTATTTCCCATTTCTATGACTAAAAAGTGTCCACGATTCATCGCACCGGATTCAGCTATAGGTTATACACTATGACCAACAGAGGTTCGTGTTTTCGATATTAATCACAACCCGTTTTGAAGCGAGTTATTTAACCACTGCCGCAGGTCTTCAATAACTGCCGCTGGATGGGTCTCCTTAACATTATCTAAGTGATGATAAGCGTTTTCTTACACGCAAATGGAGAAGTGAATATATGTAAAAAAAACACACACGGCTATTATTACCTAAACTTAAGCTCTTTCCCTTGCGTCGTTTCTAAGCCGCCTCGACATATTGTAACGACAGCATTTGAACGTTTTCTAAGAGCTCCCCTGATTTCCCGGATATAGTAGCAAAATTATCTGCCGTTGTTGACTGATCCAGAAATTAAACCTTATTGCGCTCAATCACTTTTTTAAAAATGCTTCTTAATTCCGTATTCACTGTACGGTATCACCTTATCAATGCGTATTCCTCCCATACATAACCATGAGTAGCTTCTTTTCTTTTCGAGGAAGAACGGCATCGCTCACTAAACCATTTTTATACCCAGCTGTACTTGTACACAGGGTATTAAAACTTTGATTGGTTAACGGTTGGTTGTACAAGTATAAAGGAATCGAGATAGATATAGACTTCCATATATCAAAATCATCAGTATCGAAAAAAAATTTCATTGAGCCATATCCGTCCGTCCGTCTGTCCATTAACACGATAACTTGAGCAAATTTTCAAATATCTTCATTAAATTTGGTACACGAGCTTATCTGGACCCAGAATAGTTTCGTATTGAAAATGAGCGAAATCGGATGGTAACCACGCCCACTTTTTATATATATAACATTTTGGAAAACACAAAAAACCTTATTATTTAGTAAATAATACACCTAGAATGTTGAAATTTGGCACGTAGACTGATATTGAGACTCTTGATAAAAATTTGGAAACATTTGTTTAAACGGGCGTGGCACCGCCCACTTGTGATGAAATCAATTTTACAAATATCATTAGTCATAAATCAAAAATCGTTAAACCTATGGTAACAAATTCGGGCGTGGCACCGCCCTTTTATGACAAAGGAATTTTCTATGTTTCGGGAGCCATAACTAGAAGAAAAATTAGTTCAGAATAGAACCATATGTATATAAATTAAGCACACAAAACAAACAACAACAGCATTTCAAGTATACAGCTGGGTATGTAATCTTCGGTTTCACCCGAACTTACACTTCCTTACATGTTTTTTTTTTTTTTAGGATTGCTTGAATCTTCTATTATCCTCATTGAAAGCGGGAGTGAGTAAGAAACATTCTTCTTTTGCTCAGCTCCTTCTTTAGTTGATGATTGCTCTGCGAAAGCAGGTATGTAGGTGCGAGAGCCGAGTGCAGAAAACAACAGCTTGTTCGCATCTTTGTTATTAAAAGATAATGGTAGGAGTCCATTTTAGAACCTCGAATGGTGCGCACATACAGCAGAAGAAAATGCTGTCGAGCTTCGCTTTGATGAGTTCGCGGCGAGATGCTCGTCGGCGTATCTGTGCGACATTACTTAAAGCATACCACTGCTGCGCAGCGCGCATATTTCTTTGTAAATTGTAGAACGGCAATTCTAGCATTTGCTTCTAAAGAAGTGAATTGAAATATTATATAAATTAAAGCATACGTTTTTTTTTTTACTACTAACAAGCATGCGTGCATACATCTTGTTTCGTTGCTCGCTAATCAACGATTAAACCATTACGATCATTTTACTATTACCAAAACAGACACCATGTTCTATAGTACATCTACCACTGGGATAACAGCGCCTTCCTTATAAAGAGCCTCCTAATTCCAGGTGGCTCTTTGTGAACACATTATGATCTGATGTTAGAACGTGATGTGCATAATTTCTTTATAAACATGACGAATTCTCTCTGAACTAATTTAACGCTGACGGGCATTAAGAACTCATAAATGGATAGATTAACAACCTTTTAAGACACTTAAAAATATTTAAGAACCTAAATGAAACCACGATCTTAAAATACTCATCCCGTGGAGTTTAAATATTTGCGAAGCTCAACCAACTTAATATCCTCGACATATTAGGCCATTAGCTTAGCTGCCGGTGAATATATATTGTAACGAATTTAGTGAAACTCCGCTTATTTTACACCTTCTACTAACGTTCGTATCGCTAAATTGTTGAATAAATAACTCCAATATTCAATATTGTAAAATGATCTTTATTAGACTACTTTGAAAATATTTCACAATAACACTTATACTTCGCAACTGATAGCGTGCTTAAATCAAACTGATTGCTGCTTACTCAGCTTTCGCTCCTTTTATACTCTCTGCTGTCTCGTTCGAATACTTCTAGGCGTTTCTTCTTCTAGAATTTACTACTTAGTTACCAGCTATAAACTTACTAGCTATAAACTACAGATGCACGTTTATAGCCTCCCGCATAGCCATATGCGCGTGTATATGTGAGTAACACTTCCACCGATGATTGCATACTTTTGTACTTCAGATATATGCATGTGTTTGTGCGTAACTCTCCGCTGCGTGTTTGTACATATGTGTAGATATAATGATTGATTTGTTTACATACATGTGACTGCTTAGTATCGGCTTAGAGATGATAATATCCCTTAGTGTTGCTAATATTCGTCAAAATATAGATACATATTTTCCGTTCACTTTAAGAATTTTTAAAGACTTTCTTCTTACTGTAATGATAAGGAGATTCCCCGAAGGTTTTGGGGAGTTCAATCGATATTGGCCATTGGTCCGTTGTCGAATATTTATCTGCTACGTTGCGTAAAATAGCACCATTAAAGTAGTAGCTTGACCATTTGCTGCCAACCACGCTACTGTTGGCAGCCATAATTTCGAAATAGTAAAAACTTCGTTTATTTGGGAACCAGCATCAACACTAGCAACAACATCAGCACTGAAATCCAGCGAAGAATCAATCTTGCCAATAAATGCTACTTTGGACTAGGTAGGCAATTGAAAAGTAAAGTCCTCTCTCGGCGAACGAAAATCATACTCTACAAGTCACTTATCGTACCCGTCCTGCTATATGGGGCAGAAGTATGGACCATGAGAGCAGACGAAGCGGCTTTGGGAGTGTTCGGGAGAAAAGTTCTTCGAAAGATTTATGGACCTCTACGCGTTGGCGATGGCGAGTACCGAAGAAGATTTCATGATGAGCTGTACGAGCTATACGCAGACATCAACATAGTCCAGCGAATTAAAACGCAGCGGCTGCGCTGGCTAGGCCATGTTATGCGAATGAAAGATGATGCTCCGGCCAAGAAAGTGTTGCTATCGGTACCCGCCTATGGAAGCAGAGGTAGAGGGTGGCCCCCACTCCGTTGGAAGGACCAGGTGGAAAACGATTTAAACTCCCTTGGTGTGACCAATTGGCGCCGGTTGGCAGAGCGAAGGAGCGACTGGCGCGCCTTGTTGGACGGCCATAACCGTTTAGACGGTTAAGCGCCAATTAAGTAAGTAAGTAAGTAAGTGCGTTATGTTGAAGCCATAAACCCCTAGCCTCACTAAGCCAGTTCTCAGCGATAAGTTCTTATGGTGCACAGATCTTTTTCACTCCTGAGACATTATGAGCCAATCAATGCTTTCATGCAGGTGACTACGACCCGCTATCTTCTAGCGAGAAGTCTCTTGGACTTCGAAGGTCTTACAATAACAGAGGAAGTTATATACAGAGGTATCCGAAAGTGTTGCAGGAACACTCATTCCTAGTCAGCGTTTTATGTTTCAGCGGGTTCTAAATAGAACACACAATTCTATAATGTGCATATATATATCTGTGGAGTTTTGACAAAACAACTTATCTCAAGATAGGAAATATTTTAGATATTAATTGCATGTAATTTTGTCAATTGGTATGCATAATTTGGGCTTACTGGTTTATTTCTATGATGTTTAGTTAGAAAGTTACAGTATCCAAAAAATCAACTTAACTGATTTTTTTTCCAAACTGCGTCGGTGAAAACAACTTTTCTCAGTTAAGTCGAAAAATTTAAAAAACTTCAAATAATTGTAATCATTGTACATACAACTTATTTCGATTTAAGGCGACCATGAAAATAAAAATCGTATTTCACAAAGCAACCTTTTTCCAAATAAATTGTTATGTCAAATTACAATTAATTTTTTGGCAACTTATATTGAAATAGTTTGTTTTGTGAAATTAGTATCGGGGTAATTTTGAAAAAAGAAGACGTCTTATTTTGAAATACGTGCTTTTGTAAAAGTGAAAAGAGTGTTCAATATATTTTTTATCTATAAATAAGTGCCTTTCCCAAGTGGTGTATTGAAAAAAATTTCAAAAATAAGTGATTTCGGTTACAATAAAACCATTAAAACTAAATATGCAAAGGGGACGCCAGATGACAGATATGTCTAGGAATGTGTCTAAAAATACAAATCTAGTTAATTTATCAGAACCAAGTGTGTCAAAGCCATATTTTCATGATGATGGATTAGTGTTAGAGCCACTACCTAATGAGACAATGACATCTTTTGTTACTGGTGTTATTGATATACTAAATTCATATAACGTGCAACCACAAAATACGAAAAACAGTGAAAGTGATACAGAAAGTCCAGAATCTTGTGATAATGAAGATATTTTTTATGAGACAGATTTTCTTTACTCGGATTACATACCATCTACTCTGTCGAATTTGAGGTCTACTTCGGAGAATATCGAAGACAGATCAGTAGTCGCAAGTTATAGTACTAATTGGGATCTACCCGAAGAAAATGGTTCTCCCCCAAGAATGAAGGAAATGAAAAAACTTAATAAGCAAAACAAAAATTTGGGTAAAGAGTACTATACTAATAAAAATAAAAAAATGCCAGCTAAACAAATAATTTTATTTTTTTTAAACAAATTGAAAGGTTAAAAAAATGCCGCAGGAACTGTCACTTAAAACTAAACTTTGACCAGCAGAAAACCCTTTTTAAAAATTATTGGAGTTTGGGGGACTACACTAAACGCCGACAATTTGTATCAAGTTTAATTGAAGTTGAAGCGAAACATTCTGACTTTTCGAAAATCAGCAAATCCTCGAGATCGCAAATATAACTATTTGTATCACTTTGAGATCAGTTCCGCAAGACATCGGGTATGTAAAATGTGTTTCTTAAAAATATTTGGGGAAACCGAACAAATGATCAAAACAGTAAACAAATACAAAGTTCAGCTGGAGTGTGGTGGACTTATTAAGGGAGATCGCCGCGGAAAACACGCTCCATCACACAAACTCTCAATCGAAAAGCATAATGAAGTTTTGGAGCACATAAGCAGCATACCAAAATATCAAAGTCGTAGACACACCAAGATGTTGTACTTCCAAAGTTATCTCAATAGTTCTAAGTTATACAATCTGTATGCGGAAAAATTTGATGATCCAGTTTCAAAATCGAAATATTGTGAAATTTTTCGTTCATTGAATATCAAATTCAAAAAGCCGCAGCTTGATTTGTGCAACACTTGCGAGAAGTTGCAAATACAAAGTTCTTTGGACGCCGAAGAAAAATCTAGTTTTAAGTCACTACAAAAAGAGCATCACGACCAAGCAAACTTTGCCTATAGCTGTAAGAAAGCCGACAAACAACTTTCTGTAGCCGACAAAACTGTCATGATGTTTTCAATGGATTTACAACAATGCTTGCCGACTCCACATATAAATACATCAATGTTTTTTTACAAGCGTCCGTTATGGACATATAATTTCACAATGCATGAGGGATCTACAAACAAAGCCCATTGTTTCATTTGGAATGAGACAATCGCAAAATGGCGATCAAATGATATAGGGTCGTGTATTTTTAAATGCCTTTCAACGGTACCTCCGATGGTCAAACACATTATTTTATATAGTGACTCATGCCCTGGGCAAAATCGCAATGCCAATATCTGTGCAATGTTCCAAATGGTTTTAAAAAGCACAACTATTGACCACAAATTTCTTGCAGTTGGTCACACCCATATGGAATGTGACACAGTACATGCCCAAATCGAAAAAAAGAAAAAAAATTCTTCAGGATCTATCCAACATCCACATGATTGGGCAAACCTTATGGCAGCTGCGAACAAAAAGTATATCGTTCACGAACTAAAACAAAACGACTTCTTTGATTTTTCCGGCTTGTTAAAAAATAACTTTAATTGGAAAACAACAAATAGCTCAGGTACACGCATACTTTATTTTATCAAAGTCTGAGGGAAAAATCATTTTTGGTGCGATGGCGTTTCGAGAAGGCCCTGTCTCAGTAATCTACTATACTATAACTGTATATCTTTGAAGGACTTTATAAGAATTTTCTTAGCGCCCTATGCCAGTATTTTTTAATAACACCTTATTTGTTTCAGCATAAGCTCAAAAGATTATCCACGAAAATATGGGATTTATAGAAAAATTCTGAGATAGAGCGTTATTAAACGTTTTTCTTAGATTTATCGTTTTCGAACTTGCAGCGAAGATAGATTGATAATACATTCAGACTTCGATAATATCTGTAAAACTATGCGAAGTCGTTTTACTTTTACAAATCTGTTAAGCACTATCATATTATCATAATTTTTAGTAGAAAATATTTTCCCCGGGTTCACAAGTTGTCAAAAATGGATTTAAAAATGGAATAAGCAGCACACTGCAAAAATTTCTTTTTGAAATAGTCATAAAGAGAAGTTTTTAAACCCGGAGGCAGCATTTTAAACTTTTGATATGTAGAAATATATACTTCATTTATTCACTTTTAAATTATGTTTTCCCACAGGCGAGAAATTCGAATGGAAAAAGATACGCTGGTTGCGGTATAAAAAGTCTACACCAGGCGTATTGCATTATAAGAATTCCTTTGGCTGTAATGAAAGTTTCAAGGAGTTAAATATTAATCAAAGACGACGAAAAAGTTTGGATTTTTCGTTAAATAATTGCTACGCAGGACCCCTGGCTATTTCTTCCAGCAAGAAGAAAGACTTGTTGGATGTGTTACCTTTTATAAATACAGAGTTCCACTGTTACTACAAAAATTTAAAAGTTGAAGGCGATTGCGAAGTGGAAGTAGACTCAGATATTGATGAAATCGAAGAAAATGAATAACGAGATTTTAATAATAATAATAAAATTTAATATTTTAAATAATGCATATTTAACTATTCATAAAAGTTATTGGATTTCCATAAAAATATACTATGTGTTTTTTAAGTTTCACCTTATTTCACACTTGTTTGCTTGGCTAAGTCTTACAAAACAACATATTTTAAAATAGGTGGAAATTTTTATCTATTTTATGTAGAAATAGTTTTGACAAAAAAACTTAATTGAAATAAGTACAACTTTACATAAAAAAATTTTGACATAACAACATATATAATTTTAAAGGCATTTTAAAGAAAAGTACTGCATTAAGAATTAAGAAATACATTTTAAAATGCGGGGCAAATTTCCTTTTTTTATCCGCTGTATACTTTGCCTTAAATATCTTTCAGTTTTATTTAAATCACATATTTAGCTCTCATGAAAAGTTGTCAGATTTGAAATAAGTCGTTTTGTCAAAATTCCACAAATATTTTTTATGCTTTAAAATTAGCAAAATAAATCGCTTTTAAGGCGACCCACACCAGTATTGAGAAAACCTTTCTGAAAAAGTTACTTTATTTTGTCGGCTATGTCGAAAATTACCAATTTGGATTCCCGGTTTTGAATAATATTTATCAATGAGTATTTTTGAAGAATTCTCATTATTTATAATGTTCTATTTCAGAAATGTTTCAAGAAATTGTTTCTAACCGTCCATGTATCAGCTAGAAGTTTAGGCAGCATGCATTTAGGTTGTTGGATTTTGATAAAAATTTTCAGCTGAGAGATCCTCAAAGAAAATCTCTTTCTGTCAGTTGTTTGCAGAGTTAGGGTAGCTCCATACCGGCAGCTCATATTGAGTGATATTCCACTTAAATAACTTTTTGATATTACCAGCCCGAGGAATCGAATATTCTTTATGGTAGGCGCAACTACAACACAATTAGCAGAGCCTAAATTAATCACAGAGAGAGGGTTCTCGAACAAAAACATTTATTTGTTCTTCCAGCATCAAACGTTGTAAGATAAACTTAAAGTCAGGTACTCAGTCCCTAGGCAGGAACTGACTATGATACACGCCGACTTAGTAAGTAAGCATAAAGGGCATATTATGTATAACGCAGGGAGTCATATTTTCTCATGTGAACCAGAATTCGTATTATATAAGAGCATTCATTCAACCCAGTAATTGACAGTAAATCTGATTGTCTTTATGAAGTTTTTTGAATTATATAGTGGTGAAGGCGAATGCCAGTAAATGCGACGCAAAGAGTCACGGCGTCGTACATAAACTGATTATTAAGTTATCTTACCTGAACTTACTGGCTTCACTTTACTTCCGAAAAGTTACGCCAATGGCAGTTTGAAAGCGTTTATCATAGAGTGGATTTGCGGGAACAAGAGATAAAACCCTAACCATTAACATCAACTTGTTGTCACCTCTGCCAAGTGTTGTGTCGTATTAAATTACAGCTGACAACTCCCCCTCAAATGCAAAGTGCAAGATGCAACCATGTACTTGGCATCACTCGCATGACGCGAACCAGTGAAACCAGCTGTAATTTAATATGACACTACACAAGAAATACACAGGCCAACGGCTTTTGGTACGTTGAATCTAAGTCCGGTGTCAGAATTTTTAAATTGGTTATGGTTTTCGAGATATCTTTAATTTAAAAATATCTCGAAAACAAGAACCAGAAACAACAAGTAAGGAAGTCTAAGTTCGGGTGAAACCGAACATAATATGTGCTTAATAGTGTTACAAGGCTGCGCAATAATACATATACATATGGTTCTATTCTGAACTAATTTTTCTTCGAGTTACGGCTCCCGAAACATAGAGTTGCTTAGTCATAAAAGAGGCGGTGCCACGCCCATTTTTTTAAATTTGAAGTTTTTCCTATTTATTGTTATAAATCTATTTGGGAAATGAAATACCATTGATATAAAGCTCTTTTTTGTAAAGATATAGCTCATTTTATTCGCCCACGACCCTTTTAAGATCCTTAACCGATTTCGTTAATTTTCCTTCAAAGCATTCCTTATAGTAAAGGCAACCGCTCTGTCGAATTTTGTTACGATAGGTTTAACAATTTTTGATTTATGATTAATATTTGTAAAATTGATTTTATCACAAGTGGGCTGTGCTACGCCCATTTTAAAAAATGTTTATCAAACGTCTCAATATCAGTCCACACATAAAATTTTAAGGTGTATTATTAACTAAATAATCAAGTTCTTTGTGTTTTCCAAAATTTTATATATATAAAAAGTGGGCGTGATTATGATCCGATTTGGTTCATTTTCAATACAAATCTATTCTGGGTCCGGATAATCTCGTGTACAAAATTTGGTGAAGATATCTCAATATTTACTCAAGTTATCGTGTTAACGGACAGACGTAGGGACGGACGGACAGGCGGACATGGCTCAATCAAACTTTTTTCGATACTGATGATTTTGATATAAGGAAGTCTATATCTATCTCGATTCCTTTATACTTGTACAACCAATCGTTATCCAATAAAAGTTATAATACCCTGTGTACAAGTACAGCTGGGTATAAAAATCTGATTCGGAATTGAGATTTAGCTCATTTCTGCGTTAGGACATTTTTCAATTTTTGACGGCCTGTGGGTACAGGATGTGATAAGTTTCACAATCTTTATCATTGCAAAATCTATCGTAGTAGATGATCTATCCATAAATTTCCCACAGTGTGCAATTTATTTAACTTTTTCGCTACGGTGTTTTATCTCAACCAGTTTTTTGACATTTATTCTTAAACTTAGTATAAAGATATAAAAATATAGTACATGTGACCCTGTCTATGAAAAGGTCGCTTATGACTCAAAAAAGAAATTGCGAGAAAAAGCTGTTAAAGATAAACCATGCATTTCTGCCGTTTCTTAGTAGTTTTTCTTTTGCATTATGAACAGTCATGCCCAAAAGCAAAGCACAAACCAGTTTCTGGCCGATATTTTGGCTCCATTGCCATCGAAAAAAATGCTATCAAAAAAATATGAGCCACCAAAGTGGCATCGAAGGAACCAAAGGCTTCAGCGTCTTTCATTTGTGTTCTTCTTTCTCTACATTTTTAGTACACTTCTAAGCAAGTTAGGACTTTGTAGTTTTCACCACGTGAAAGAGCGTCTCAAAAACTATCGAAACCAGAAAACAAGTGGAAACATTTTTTTTGAGTCATAAGCCACCTTTTCATAGACTGGGTCACATATATAAAGTTTTCACAAAAAAAAATATGTATATATTCTGAGTGATGGTCATAGCTAATTTACATAGCCAACAAGTAGCGTAAATCTTTGTATGAGGATTACTGATATATTTTTTATATTTATCGCAAGTGTCGCTTATGTACATTTGTTTCATATATGTGAGCCGGTCTATGAAAAGGTGGCTTATGACTAAAGCACTCATCAACAGCTTTCATTTGATATCCATATTGTATAAACACATTCTAGGGGTACCCGGGTACACGTTTTGTGCTATATCTCGAGACCCTAGCCTCCCAGTGGAATGAAAATTATTCTGTACTATAGCACTCATCAACAGTTTTCATTTGATATCCATATTGTATAAACACATTCTAGGGGTACCCGGGTCCACGTTTTGGGCTATATCTCGAGACCCTAGCATCCCAGTTGTATGAAAATTATCCTCTACTACAGCACTCATCAACAGTTTTCATTTGATATCCATATAATATTGTATAAACACATTCTAGGGGTACCCGGGTCCACGTTTTGGGCTATATCTCGAGACCCTAGCAACCCAGTTGTATGAAAATTATCCTGTACTATAGGACTCATCAACAACTTTCATTTGATATCCATATTGTATAAGCACATTATAGGGGTACCCGGGCCCACGTTTTGGGCTATATCTCGAGACCCTAGCCTCCAAGTTGTACGAAAATTATCCTGGACTATAGCACTCATCAACAGGTTTTATTTGATATCCATATTGTATAACACATTCTAGGGGTACCCGGGTCCACGTTTTGGGCTATATCTCGAGACCCTAGCCTCCCAGATGTATGAAAATTATTCTGTACTATAGCACTCATCAACAGCTTTTATTTGATATCCATATTGTGCAAGCTCATTCTAGGGGTACCCGGGTCCACGTTTTGGACTATATCTCGAGACCCTAGCCTCCCAGATGTATGAAAATAATCCTGTACTATAGCACTCATCAACAGCTTTTATTTGATACCCATATTGTGCAAGCACATTCTAGGGGTACCCGGGTCCACGTTTTGGGCTATATCTCGAGACCCTAGCCATCCAGTTGTATGAAAATTATCCTGTACTATAGGACTCATCAACAACTTTCATTTGATATCCATATTGTGCAAGCACATTCTAGGGGTACCCGGGTCCACGTTTTGGGCTATATCTCGAGACCCTAGCCACCCAGTTGTATGAAAATTATCCTGTATTATAGGACTCATCAACAACTTTCATTTGATATCCATATTGTATAAACACATTCTGGGGGTACCCGGGCCCACGTTTTGGGCTATATCTCGAGACCCTAGCCTCCCAGTTGTACGAAAATTATCCTGGACTATAGCACTCATCAACAGGTTTCATTTGATATCCATATTGTATAACACATTCTAGGGGTACCCGGGTCCACTTTTTGGGCTATATCTCGAGACCCTAGCCCCCCAGTTGTATGAAAATTATCCTGTACTATAGCACTCAACAACAACTTTCATTTGATATCCATATTGTATAAACACATTCTAGGTGTACCCCGGTCCACGTTTAGGGCTATATCTCGAGAACCTAGCCTCCCAGTTGTATGAGAATTATCCTGTACTATAGCACTCATCAACAGCTTTCATTTGATATCCACATTGTATAAACCCATTCTAGGGGTACCCGGGTCCACGTTTTGGGCTATATCTCGAGACCCTAGCCTCCCAGATGTATGAAAATTATCCTGTACTATAGCACTCATCAACAGCTTTCAGTTGACTTCCATATTGTATAAACACATTCTAGGGGCATCCGGGTCCACGTTTTGGCCTATGTCTCGAGACCTCAGTCACCCAGGGGTATGAAAATTATCCTGTACTATAGCACTCATCAACAGCTTTCATTTGATATCCATATTGTATAAACACATTCTAGGGTACGCGGGTCCACGTTTTGATCTCAAGACCCTAGAGACGTAGCGAAAAAACTGGTAGACGTTGGCCGATTCTCAGACCAACCCAATATGCTCACAAAATTTCATGAAAATCGGTTCAGCCGATTCGGAGGAGTTCAGCCTCTAAAACCGTGACAGAAGAATTTTATATATTAGATTAGCATTGTATGAAATGAGTATTGGCCTTAACGTGATCCAATTTCGGAACTTCTATAAATACCAGGTAAAGAGATATTTCTTACCCAGCTTTCCCTATGGAATACCCATTTAGTAAAAAAAATCATTAACTGAGTTGAGAACTGCTATGCTACCAATCGGCTTTTCTCTTTATTCGTTAAATTTTATAAACTCGACATTAAGCCTTGAAACAATGAATATTACAAGATAACACAATATGAACGAAATACAACATGTCGCGTGATTAGCAGCTGTAACATACTTTGATAATCGCATTAGAATTCTTCTAATTCGCCTAATTTGGTGGCAATGTTGTCGTTTGTAATTTAGGTTCTAGTTTTTGTTTTATCCTGTTACGCCTGTTACGCTTTTGCTTACGAATTCTGAAAAGCAAATCTTGTTTAGCATTCTGATGCCTGCTCCTGAAACCATCAAGATTATTGTCGGCAGCTTTATCACCAACTTGTACTAATTTCTCATTAACATCAATCTGACCCGAAACATTATGCGTCAGGAGCAACGTGCCCACTACGGCAAATAATAAAAATATTAAGGGCTTCATTTCTTTCTAAGAAATATGTTATACGAGCTCACCGACTAGTTAACTTATAACTGCAGGCGTGTCTGTTCCGTCATCACTTTTATAGGTAGACTTATCAAAACAAAACAAAGCAAGTAAAACAGTTGTGCAAAAGAAGGCCACAATAATTTTCAGAGAACCCAAATGTTTTCATTAGAATACGCGAAAGATGAAAACAATTAAAAACAAGTAAGGACGGGACTGTCTTCGGCTGTGCCGACGACTTCATACCTTTCATGAATGGGGCTGAACAATAATCTTATCCCACTCGTAATATCCGAATAATCGGCTGTATAAGGTAAGAAATATATAGTGAACAGATGAACGTACCTTAGCGCTTTTTAGGATAAATATAAAATAAAAAATAGGCAGGTACTTTGTGTGAGGATGAAAAGTTCCACGTTTTTTGTGGTCTACATGTAAAACCTATGATCACGAATCACTTATTTCAACAATATATGACGTAAGCGTGAGTATTTGATGAAATTTGATGCTTCTAGCCGTAAAAAAGGAGGCAGAAATGACAGTTTAAATGGGGTATATACCATATATACCACCGATCTCGATGATTTTTTCAGACAACAATATATGCTACATACGAAAGCATTTGGTGAAATTTGAAGCTTCTAGCTGTTAAAATGGGGAAGTAATCACGAAAAGCTTATTATCTGAACAATCGGTTGCGGGGGATATACGCTATATATTGCTATATATACGACCTATCTCATCCATTTTTTTAGACAATAATATGTGCAATATACGAAAGCATACGGTGAAGCTTGAAGCTTCAATCTGATAAATTGAGGATGATATGAAAAAAATCCTCTTTTCTGAAAAATCTGTTATATGGGGGGATATATGCTATAGTGGTCCGATCCGGCCGGTTCCGACAAATGTCTAATCGGACACCTAAATATGCCCGCTCAGCAAATTTTATCAAGATATCTCAAATATTGGGGGCTAGTTTGCATACAAACAAACAGACGGACATGGCTAAATCAACTCAGCTCTTCATCCTAATAATTTCGGTGGGTCTATCTATTTTCTTTAATTACTTACAATTTTGAGATTCGTGACGAAGTTAATATACCATTTCATTTTCATGAAAGGTATAAAAAATAAATACCTGTCATGATTTACCTCCGAAGAGATTTAGGCCGAGCTTCTCGCCTAATTTTTTTAAGTCTTGTTCATTATAATTTTTCCTACAAATTCGCGAGATGGGACCTAAATGCTTATGCCAACTATGAACGGCTTTTGCAAGTTATACGAGTTTTCACTGACAAGGTTTTCCTATCAGAAATACACCCGTAGTGTCTACCACTGCCCTGGGGCGACCACGCTTAGAAAACCTTACGGTCACTAAACTTTTGTATTGCACTTTTATAATTTTAAATAAAACTGTCGAAGTAACGATTAGGTTATAACAAAATTCACAAAATTAATTATTTGTGCCCGCTGGAAGTCAAAGAAGAGCGTAACGATCGCAACATTATAAATTCCATAAATTGTATGAATCTCATATCATACCACACATTGTAAAATTTTCTCACAAAACCCACTTTAACCATCTTACCATATCTTTATTTGAAATTGCATTTCTTGATTCAATAACAAAAGGTTTCGGATGTAGCATTTTTTTAAATTTGGCACTCCGCACACATGGTTGTTTTTTAGAAAGAAACGAAAAAGGGGAATAATGTAATCCCATTTTTAAGAAGGTACTAACAAAAAATTATGCATAATGGATGCGTAGTAGTGAGCAGTATTAGATTAAAATAGCAAAAGAAATGTAAGTTTAGAATCTTCTGTGATAGTCTATTGTCCACTCCAGGGATAGTCCTAGCCAGGAAGCAATGAGTTTTGAAGGTTGCTATAAAGCTTTCTGTTGGCACTTATTTCAGACCAAAGGAAGAAAAATCACCCATATGGCGCTTACAGATGTCTGCCCAAACCTGATATCTCCGGATACAGACTGTTAGACAAACAAATTCAGACTGGCGCCTCAGAAGTTAAAGTTCCTTTAAAATAAGTACAATGTGGCGGCATCTAACACTTCTGCAACGGGGGGAAGAAAAGCTTCCGTTCCCAAAATAAAAAATCATGAGGTGCAGCCATGCGCTACTTTTATCCCAAGGATGTGGAAGGTGTGAACGCTGTTGTATGTTTATCAACCCTAGCATTCAGGGTTCAAAGCCCGACAGAAACAGCGGCAAAATACTTAAGAATAAGGTTTCGATGGGTGGTCGTCCCTCTGCAGTAATTTGCCCAATACACTTCGTATTCGATCGGTGTTATTCCTCACGGAGGTATATCGTGTCAAGTGTGTATTATGTTAATCAATGTAGAAAGCAATGAGTTCATATCGAGAGCTCTCTAGGGCATGTATCCCGGCCGACATGCCCATAGGACGTTCACATCGACATATAGTGCTCTGCTTCATCTAACCGCATAAATCCAGTGTGCTTTTGGATGCAGAGACTGTTGTTTGCATCTATATCCGGCTCCTAGTATTCTACATATGCCTATTTAAATGACAGTATTTAATATTGAACCAATTTTATTGTTATTAATGGAAATTTACTGGATTCTACTTGTATAATTTTGTCAAAATTTTCCACAAATGTATTCACTTGTTTAACATTTTTTATTCGAAAGTACTTAAATTCTATCTGAGTTGTTGTCAAAATATACTTATTTATTCACTACAATTGTATATTTAAAACTAAACTACTTACTTACTTACTTAATTGGCGCTTAACCGTCTAAACGGTTATGGCCGTCCAACAAGGCGCGCCAGTCGTTCCTTCGCTCCGCCAACCGGCGCCAATTGGTCACACCAAGGGAGTTTAAATCGTTTTCCACCTGGTCCTTCCAACGGAGGGGGGGGGGCGCCCTCTACCTCTGCTTCCATAGGCGAGTTCCGATAGAAACACTTTCTTCGTACAGCTCATCATTAAATCTTCTTCGGTACTCGCCATCGCCAACGCGTAAAGGTCCATAAATCTTTCGAAGAACTTTTCTCTCGAACACTCCCAAAGCCGCTTCATCTGCTGTTGTCATGGTCCATGCTTCTGTCCCGTATAGCAGGACGGGTACGATAAGTGACTTGTAGAGTATGATTTTCGTTCGCCGAGAGAGGACTTTACTTTTCAATTGCCTACCTAGTCCAAAGTAGCATTTATTGGCAAGATTGATTCTTCGTTGGATTTCAGTGCTGATGATTTTGCTAGTGTTGATGCTGGTTCCCAAATAAACAAAGTCTTTTACTATTTCGAAATTATGGCTGCCAACAGTAGCGTGGTTGCCAAGGCGCGTATGCGCTGACTCTTTGCTGGATGACAGCAGGTACTTCGTTTTGTCCTCATTCACAATCAAACCCATCTTTACCGCATCTTTTTCCAGTTTGGAGTAAGCAGAACTAACAGCGCGGGTGTTTAGGCCAATGATATCAATGTCATCAGCATAGCCAGTAATTGCACGCTTTTATAGTATATTGTTCCTGTGCGGTTAAGTTCTGCAGCTAGTATAATTTTCTCCAGCATCAAATTAAAGAAATCGCACGATAGGGGGTCACCCTGTCTGAAACCTCGTTTAGTTTCGAACGGCTCGGAGAGGTCCTTCCCAATTCTGACTAAGCTGATGGTGTTGCTCAACGTCATTTTGTACAGCCGTATAAGTTTTGCGGGGAAACCAAATTCAGACATAGCGGCATATAGGCAGCTCCTTTTCGTGCTGTCGAAGGCGGCTTTAAAGTCGACGAAGAGGTGATGTGTGTCGATTCTCTTTTCACGGGTTTTTTCCAAGATTTGGCGCATTGTGAAAATCTGGTCGATGGTAGATTTACCAGGTCTGAAGCCGCACTGATAAGGTCCAATCAGCCGGTTCACTTGAAAGGACCTTATATGCGATATTGAGAAGGCTGATTCCACGATAGTTGGTGCATTTTGCAGTATCCCCCTTCTTGTGGACCGGGCAAAGAACACTTAGATTCCAACCGTCGGGCATGCACTCTTCCGCCCATATTTTGCTAAGAAGCTGCTGCATGCGCCTTACCATCTCTTAGCCGCCGTACTTGAATATTTCCGCAGGCTATCCATCAGCGCCCACGTCCTTGTTGTTTTTCAATCTGGTTATTGCTATTCTAACTTCGTCATAATCGGGCGGGGGGACATATATTCCATCATCATCGATTGCGGGATCGGGTTTTTCATCTCTGCGCGCTGAATTGCTGCCTCCATTTAGGAGAACAGAGAAGTGTTCCCTCCATAATCTAAGCACTCTCTGGACATCAGTTACAAGGTCGCCGTTTTCGTTCCTACAGGAGTTTGCCCCGGTCTTAAAACCTTCCGTCTGTCGCCTTATTTTTTGGTAAAATTCTCGGGCGTTATTCCTGGTGGCTAGCAGCTCAAGCTCCTCCAAACTAAACTACATATCGCTCATTTACTTCAATAGTGTTTAAATCCAAAAACACGACTTTTGAGTTAATAACATATAAACGTACCCAATATCATGATCTATTTTGTATAAAAAATCTTTGTGATCAGTTAAAAATTTACCACGTGCTATAAAAATGAAAATATGCCTTTATATGCACAACATATGGCAGTTAAAATCTTTGAATGGCTCTCCTGGAAAATTGTGTTTTTTGAGTTATGACACTATTGAGGCGATATGTCATCTGTATTTGATTAGCGAAACATGCTAATATTGCTATATACAATTGTTTTTGTTATTGATATTTATCTAATAAATATATTTATCTAATATAAATAACATAAACTACATGTGATTCTTATACATTTGTATAAACATAGTATTTGCATGAAATATTTTTATTATCAAAATAAATAAAAAACAAGTAAGGAGGGGACTTCATACCTTTCATGAATGGGGCTGAACAATAATTTTATCCCATTCGTAATATCCAAATAATCGGCTGTATAAGATAAGAAATATATAGTGAACAGAAGTATATACATACCTAAGCGATTTTTAAAATAAATATAAAATAAACAAGTAAGGAAGGCTAACTTCGGGTATAACCGAACATTACATACTCAGCTGAGAGCTTTGGAGACAAAATAAGGGAAAATCACCATGTAGTTAAATGAACCTAGGGTAACCTTGGAATGTGTTTGTATGACATAGGTATCAAATGGAAGGTATTAAAGAGTATTTTATATTTATATTTATTTATTTAATCAACAAACAAGGTGTTTATAGACTGTTAATATACAACGAAGGATCCCTGTCGTATCATTAAATTAATGAGGAGGTAAGTGCAGTCAAATGAGCCCGAAACGATATCAAAGACAACGTACATTGACAACAGAGTTCGTCTGGAGTCTAGTGACATAAGATTTATCAATAAACAGCGAGAGTGGTATGATGGTACAGGGTCTACAAAGTTCATCGACCGCAACGCAAAGCTCACAAAAGCTCTCTGAACAGACTCCAACCTCTTGATATAAACATCATGGAAAGGTCTTCAAACAAATACCGCATACTCCAACCTCGATCTTACTAAAGATGTGTACAATAGCTTGAAAGTATAAGGATCTGAAAATAATGAGCAGTTACGGCGGATAAAAGCCAACGCTTTAGAAACTATATAGCTTATGTGAGTGGTAAAAGTCAGCTTAGTATCAAAATACACACCCAAATCTTTAACTTTGGTTGACTTTTTTAATTGAACGTCTGAAATACTATACGATGTAGGAACTACACCAGAACCTTTAGCATAAGTGGTAAAATGACACTTACCAATATTTAGGAATAGAAGATTACGGACACACCAATGGTATATGTTTCAAGCTCATTTTTAAGACTAAAGAACCATCCAAGCACTTGATTTCATGGTAAACTTTTAAGTCATCAGCATAAAGAAGAAACTTACACCTTGAAAAGTAAGATGATATGTCGTTAATAAATATGACAAATAGTAGCGGACCCAAAACGCTGCCCTGGGGAACACCGGAAGTTTGGGCGAATGGAAAAGATGACACATTTTCTAGGCGAACGACACAACCTCTGTTCTCTAAGTAAGAAGAGATCCACTTCAGAAACTCAGAGTGAAAGCCCAAGCATTCAAGTTTTGCCAGTAGTGTTCGATGCGATACCCTATCGAAAGCCTTAGAAAAATCAGTATAGACCGCGTCGATTTGGTAGCCCTTTTGAAAGGGATCCAAACAGACTTCCGTAAAAACAGCCAGATTAGTTATGGTAGATCTACCCGCAACGAAACCGTGCTGCTGAGGACATAGTAGATGTTTCACGGAGAAGTAAATTGTATTCTTAACTATGCAGTGGTAAGTTTGGAAATCGGCCTATAATTTTCGATATCATTTTTGTTACCACGTTTAAGGATAAGCGTAATAAAAGTCAATTTCATACATACATGACATATTAAATATGTGCCTTGAAGGAACAATCAAAGATGAACAACTTTTCAACAGGACAGCCGAGAGGCCATTTTAAAAGGGAGTGGGCCATAGTTCTATAAGTGGACGCCATTTCGGGATATCGCCATAAAGGTGGACCAGGGGTGAATAGAATTTGTTTGTACGATATGGGAATCAAATGAAAGGTGTTAATGAGTATTTTAAAAGGGAGTGGGCCTTACTTCTATAAGTGGACGCCTTTCCCAAATATCGCCATAAAGGTGGACTCTACAATGTGTTTATACGATATCGGAATCAAATGAAAGGTGTTAATGAGGATTCTAAAAGGGAGTGACCCTTAGTTCTATAAATGGATGCCTTTTCGATATATCGCCATAAAGGTGGACCAGGGGTGAATAGAATTTGTTTGTACAATATGGGAATCAAATGAAAGGTGTTAATGAGTATTTTAAAAGGGAGTGGGCCTTATTTCTATAAGTGGACGCCTTTTCCAAATATCGCCATAAAGGTGGACTCTAGAATGTGTTTCTACGATATGGGAATCGAATGAAAGGTGTTAATGAGGATTTTAAAAGGGAGTGGCCCTTAGTTCTATTTCGAGATATCGCCATAAAGGTAGACCAGGGGTTAATAGAATTTGTTTGTACGATATGGGAATCAAATGAAAGGTGTTAATGAGGATTTTAAAAGGGAGTAGCCCTTAGTTGTATATGTGAGGGCGTTTTCGAGATATCGACCAAAATGTGGACCAGGGTGATCCAGAACATCATCTGTCGGATACCGCTAATTTATTTATATATGTAATACCACGAGCAGTATTCCTGCTAAGATTCCAAGGGCTTTTGATTTCGTCCTGCAGAAGTTTTTCATATTCTTGTACTTAATATGGTAGGTGTCATACCCATTTTACAAAGTTTTTCTAAAGTTATATTTTGCGTAAATAAATCAATCCAATTACCATGTTTCATCTCTTTTTTCATATTTGGTACAGAATTATGGCATTTTTTTATTTTTTCGTAATTTTCGATAACCGAAAAGTGGGCGTGGTCATAGTAGGATTTCGGCCATATTTAATACCAAGATAAAGTGACTTCAGATAAGTACGTGAACTAAGTTTAGTTAAGATATCTCGTTTTTTGCGCAAGTTATCGTGTTAACGGCCGAGCGGAAGGACAGACGGTCGACTGTGTATAAAAACTGGCCGTGGCTTCAACCATTTTCGCCCATTTTCAGTTATCGTCATAGAATCTATGTCCCTACCAAATTTCACAAGGATTGGTAAATTTTTGTTCGACTTATGGCATTAAAAGTATTCTAGACGAATTAAATGAAAAAGGACGGAGTTACGCCCATTTTGAAATTTTCTTTTATCTTTGTATTTTGTTGCACCATATCATTACTGGCTTCGAATGTTGACATAATTTACTTTTATACTGTAAAGATATTAAATTTTTTGTTAAAATTTGACTTAAAAAAAATTTTTTTTTAAAGTGGGCGTGTTCTTCATCCGATTATGCTAATTTTTATTTAGCGCACATATAGTAATAGGAGTAACGTGCCTACCGAATGTCATCATTATATCTTCAACGACTGCCAAATTACAGCTTGCAAACTTTTAAATTACCCTCTTTTAAAAGTGGGCGATGCCACGCCCATTGTCCAAAATTTTTCTACTTTTCTATTTTGCATCATAAGGACAACGCACCTACCTAGTTTCATCGCTTTATCCGTCTTTGGTAATGAATTATCGCACTTTTTCGGTTTTTCGAAATTTTCCATATCGAAAAAGTGGGCGTGGTTCATTTTAAATAGTGATCTGAGATGAGCGCCCAGGAACCTACATATCAAATTTCAATCAAACACTTTTCGTAATAGATTTTTGACACTATTTGTGATTAAAAAAAGTTGTTGCGAATGCACGTGTACCACTGATGAAGCCATTCTTGAATTGAAAACTAAATCAAAACATGAGAATAATTTGTTATATATTACGTGCACTTACCACTCACTCCCTTAATTTATGTTCAAATTATACGTGCAAGCATACTAATAAATATTGAGACTTTGTGAAACAATATATCGACATCTCAAACAAAAAGTGACCCTTAAAAAATTTTGATAAAGAAGTCCTATATAAATATTTGGAAAGTGTTACTTTCCGTTTGGGATGTCGATATGTAAATTTTTTCACACAGCCCAAAGACTATTGTGGTGTTAAGCTACGAAAATTACTAGGCATTTATATTACTCGTTGGCTCACCCTGGAAAGTGTCTTCATGCGTGCGCCTCACACTGCGATGCGGCTATATTTTCTACATATATATGTGCCTGGAAGTTAATGGCGTTTCTCCTATACAACTGTCAAATCCAATATCAGTTACAGAACTAAAAGTTTATAATATATATTTCCGGCTTGCAGTAAAGAGTTCAGTCAGAGAAAATTTGTCTGCCGATATTATACCGTCAATATAAAGCATATTTTGAGTGATTTTAGTTACAATTATTATATCAAAATACATATCTATTGGATATTTAAAAAATTTCAGTGTATAAAATTTAGAATACTAAGTATCTTAACCCAGGAATATTTTTATTGGAAGTAAGGTAGACATATTTTTGAAAATGATGGTTTACAATTGCTCAACGTAGATCTGATATAAACGCTTTGTGTCAAATTAATCCCGTTTAAGAGCAGAACCCAAGAAAAATTAATAATAACATTGTTAAATAATTTCTCGTACCAAGTTAAATGTGATCAAAATTCCATCACTACGCAGTTGAAACTTTTAAGGCTTTTCAATGGTTAATCTTAGAGCTTACGATTTCTTCTCGAACACAAGCGAGATTTTCGAGACCCGAGAAATCGAGAAGTCGACTTCTCGCGAGCTTCTCGACATTCTTACTTAATCGATGTATGGACAGTATTTATACACTTAATTTTTTTTACTTGTGCTTTTTTATTGATCATATTGCTTCAAGGACATTGAACTAAAAACATATTTATTATACATATAATCGCGAGAAACCTCTTCTCGAACATGTTCGAGAAATCGTAACCTCTACTTAATCTGTGAACTGTGGCTAGATTCAATAAATGTGAGTTTTCAAATGTACACATGATATGGAAAAAAGTGTACATTTCAAAACTCGCACTTACTGAATCTAGACGGAAAAATTAAAGCTGGAGGGTGTACTGGTAAACGGAAGAGTAAAGAATTAAATTTGTGTATCATTAAACAAATTGGAACACCCAGCTATTGGAAACAAATTTTTTTAACTGTTAGGATTGATTTTGAGATAAAATTTATATAAACGAGCTCTGAAGAAATTTAGTTAACAAATAAGATTCTTATGTAAATAAAACTTAACTAGTTTGGTTTGCGGCCATATTTTTATGTAATGAAAGTGTGTGTGACATTGTACTTTACCAAAATTTTATGTTGGAAACCATGGAAACAACCTAAAATTTAAGATTTTACAACGACTTCGACACATTCTAGGGGTACCCGGGCCCACGTTTTGGGCTATATCTCGAGACCCTAGCCTCCCAGTTGTACGAAAATTATCCTGGACTATAGCACTCATCAACAGGTTTCATTTGATATCCATATTGTATAACACATTCTAGGGGTACCCGGGTCCACGTTTTGGGCTATATCTCGAGACCCTAGCCTCCCAGATGTATGAAAATTATTCTGTACTATAGCACTCATCAACAACTTTTATTTGATATCCATATTGTGCAAGCACATTCTAGGGGTACCCGGGTCCACGTTTTGGGCCCTATCTCGAGACCCTAGCCTCCCAGATGTATGAAAATTATCCTGTACTATAGCACTCATCAACAGCTTTTATTTGATATCCATATTGTGCAAGCACATTCTAGGGGTACCCGGGTCCACGTTTTGGGCTATATCTCGAGACCCTAGCCATCCAGTTGTATGAAAATTATCCTGTACTATAGCACTCATCAACAGCTTTTATTTGATATCCATATTGTGCAAGCACATTCTAGGGGTACCCGGGTCCACGTTTTGGGCTATATCTCGAGACCCTAGCCATCCAGTTGTATGAAAATTATCCTGTACTATAGGACTCATCAACAACTTTCATTTGATATCCATATTGTGCAAGCACATTCTAGGGGTACCCGGGTCCACGTTTTGGGCTATATCTCGAGACCTTAGCCACCCAGTTGTATGAATATTATCCTGTACTTTAGCACTCATCAACAGCTTTTATTTGATATCCATATTGTGCAAGCACATTCTAGGGGTACCCGGGTCCACGTTTTGGGCTATATCTCGAGACCCTAAACTCCCAGATGTATGAAAATTATTCTGCACTCATCAACAGCTTTTATTTGATATCCATATTGTGCAAGCACATTCTAGGGGTACCCGGGTCCACGTTTTGGGCTATATCTCGAGACCCTAGCCTCCCAGATGTATGAAAATTATCCTGTACTATAGCACTCATCAACAGCTTTTATTTGATATCCATATTGTGCAAGCACATTCTAGGGGTACCCGGGTCCACGTTTTGGGCTATATCTCGAGACCCTAGCCACCCAGTTGTATGAAAATTATCCTGTATTATAGGACTCATCAACAACTTTCATTTGATATCCATATTGTATAAACACATTCTGGGGGTACCTGGGCCCACGTTTTGGGCTATATCTCGAGACCCTAGCCTCCCAGTTGTATGAAAATTATCCTGGACTATAGCACTCATCAACAGGTTTCATTTGATATCCATATTGTATAACACATTCTAGGGGTACCCGGGTCCACTTTTTGGGCTATATCTCGAGACCCTAGCCCCCCAGTTGTATGAAAATTATCCTGTACTATAGCAGTCATCAACAACTTTCATTTGATATCCATATTGTATAAACACATTCTAGGTGTACCCCGGTCCACGTTTAGGGCTATATCTCGAGAACCTAGCCTCCCAGTTGTATGAGAATTATCCTGTACTATAGCACTCATCAACAGCTTTCATTTGATATCCACATTGTATAAACCCATTCTAGGGGTACCCGGGTCCACGTTTTGGGCTATATCTCGAGACCCTAGCCTCCCAGATGTATGAAAATTATCCTGTACTATAGCACTCATCAACAGCTTTCAGTTGACTTCCATATTGTATAAACTCATTCTAGGGGCATCCGGGTCCACGTTTTGGCCTATATCTCGAGACCTTAGTCACCCAGAGGTATGAAAATTATCCTGTACTATAGCACTCATCAACAGCTTTCATTTGATATCCATATTGTATAAACACATTCTAGGGTACCCGGGTCCACGTTTTGATCTCAAGACCCTAGAGACGTAGCGAAAAAAATGGTAGACGTTGGCCGATTCTCAGACCTACCCAATATGCTCACAAAATTTCATGAGAATCGGTTCAGCCGATTCGGAGGAGTTCAGCCTCTAAAACCGTGACAGAAGAATTTTATATATTAGATTAGCATTGTATGAAATGAGTATTCGCCTTAACGTGATCCAATTTCGGAACTTCTATAAATACCAGGTAAAGAGATATTTCTTACCCAGCTTTCCCTATGGAATACCCATTTAGTAAAAAAAATCATTAACTGAGTTGAGAACTGCTATGCTACCAATCGGCTTTTCTCTTTATTCTTTATATTTTATAAACTCGACATTAAGCCTTGAAACAATGAATATTACAAGATAACACAATATGAACGAAATACAACATGTCGCGTTATTAGCAGCTGTAACATACTTTGATAATCGCATTAGAATTCTTCTAATTCGCCTAATGTGGTGGCAATGTTGTCGTTTGTAATTTAGGTTCTAGTTTTTGTTTTATCCTGTTACGCCTGTTACGCTTTTGCTTACGAATTCTGAAAAGCAAATCTTGTTTAGCATTATGATGCCTGCTCCTGAAACCATCAAGATTATTGTCGGCAGCTTTATCACCAACTTGTACTAATTTCTCATTAACATCAATCTGACCCGAAACATTATGCGTCAGGAGCAACGTGCCCACTACGGCAAATAATAAAAATATTAAGGGCTTCATTTCTTTCTAAGAAATATGTTATACGAGCTCACCGACTAGTTAACTTATAACTGCAGGCGTGTCTGTTCCGTCATCACTTTTATAGGTAGACTTATCAAAACAAAACAAAGCAAGTAAAACAGTTGTGCAAAAGAAGGCCACAATAATTTTCAGAGAACCCAAATGTTTTCATTAGAATACGCGAAAGATGAAAACAATTAAAAACAAGTAAGGACGGGACTGTCTTCGGCTGTGCCGACGACTTCATACCTTTCATGAATGGGGCTGAACAATAATCTTATCCCACACGTAATATCCGAATAATCGGCTGTATAAGGTAAGAAATATATAGTGAACAGATGAACGTACCTTAGCGCTTTTTAGGATAAATATAAAATAAAAAATAGGCAGGTACTTTGTGTGAGGATGAAAAGTTCCACGTTTTTTGTGGTCTACATGTAAAACCTATGATCACGAATCACTTATTTCAACAATATATGGCGTAAGCGTGAGTATTTGATGAAATTTGATGCTTCTAGCCGTAAAAAAAGGAGGCAGAAATGACAGTTTAAATGGGGTATATACTATATATACCACCGATCTCGATGATTTTTTCAGACAACAATATATGCTACATACGAAAGCATTTGGTGAAATTTGAAGCTTCTAGCTGTTAAAATGGGGAAGTAATCACGAAAAGCTTATTATCTGAACAATCGGTTGCGGGGGATATACGCTATATATTGCTATATATACGACCTATCTCATCCATTTTTTTAGACAATAATATGTGCAATATACGAAAGCATACGGTGAAGCTTGAAGCTTCAATCTGATAAATTGAGGATGATATGAAAAAAATCCTCTTTTCTGAAAAATCTGTTATATGGGGGGATATATGCTATAGTGGTCCAATCCGGCCGGTTCCGACAAATGTCTAATCGGACACCTAAATATGCCCGCTCAGCAAATTTTATCAAGATATCTCAAATATTGGGGGCTAGTTTGCATACAAACAAACAGGCGGACATGGCTAAATCAACTCAGCTCTTCATCCTAATAATTTCGGTGGGTCTATCTATTTTCTTTAATTACTTACAATTTTGAGATTCGTGACGAAGTTAATATACCATTTCATTTTCATGAAAGGTATAAAAAATAAATACCTGTCATGATTTACCTCCGAAGAGATTTAGGCCGAGCTTCTCTCCTAATTTTTTTAAGTCTTGTTCATTATAATTTTTCCTACAAATTCGCGAGATGGGACCTAAATGCTTATGCCAACTATGAACGGCTTTTGCAAGTTATACGAGTTTTTACTGACAAGGTTTTCCTATCAGAAATACACCCGTAGTGTCTACCACTGCCCTGGGGCGACCACGCTTAGAAAACCTTACGGTCGCTAAACTTTTGTATTGCACTTTTATAATTTTAAATAAAACTGTCGAAGTAACGATTAGGTTATAACAAAATTCACAAAATTAATTATTTGTGCCCGCTGGAAGTCAAAGAAGAGCGTAACGATCGCAACATTATAAATTCCATAAATTGTATGAATCTCATATCATACCACACATTGTAAAATTTTCTCACAAAACCCACTTTAACCATCTTACCATATCTTTATTTGAAATTGCATTTCTTGATTCAATAACAAAAGGTTTCGGATGTAGCATTTTTTTAAATTTGGCACTCCGCACACATGGTTGTTTTTTAGAAAGAAACGAAAAATGGGAATAATGTAATCCCATTTTTAAGGTACTAACAAAAAATTATGCATAATGGATGCGTAGTAGTGAGCAGTATTAGATTAAAATAGCAAAAGAAATGTAAGTTTAGAATCTTCTGTGATAGTCTATTGTCCACTCCAGGGATAGTCCTAGCCAGGAAGCAATGAGTTTTGAAGGTTGCTATAAAGCTTTCTGTTGGCACTTATTTCAGACCAAAGGAAGAAAAATCACCCATATGGCGCTTACAGATGTCTGCCCAAACCTGATATCTCCGGATACAGACTGTTAGACAAACAAATTCAGACTGGCGCCTCAGAAGTTAAAGTTCCTTTAAAATAAGTACAATGTGGCGGCATCTAACACTTCTGCAACGGGGGGAAGAAAAGCTTCCGTTCCCAAAATAAAAAATCATGAGGTGCAGCCATGCGCTACTTTTATCCCAAGGATGTGGAAGGTGTGAACGCTGTTGTATGTTTACCAACCCTAGCATTCAGGGTTCAAAGCCCGACAGAAACAGCGGCAAAATACTTAAGAAAAAGGTTTCGATGGGTGGTCGTCCCTCTGCAGTAATTTGCCCAATACACTTCGTATTCGATCGGTTTTATTCCTCACGGAGGTATATCGTGTCAAGTATGTATTATGTTAATCAATGTAGAAAGCAATGAGTTCATATCGAGAGCTCTCTAGGGCATGTATCCCGGCCGACATGCCCATAGGACGTTCACATCGACATATAGTGCTCTGCTTCATCTAACCGCATAAATCCAGTGTGCTTTTGGATGCAGAGACTGTTGTTTGCATCTATATCCGGCTCCTAGTATTCTACATATGCCTATTTAAATGACAGTATTTAATATTGAACCAATTTTATTGTTATTAATGGAAATTTACTGGATTCTACTTGTATAATTTTGTCAAAATTTTCCACAAATGTATTCACTTGTTTAACATTTTTTATTCGAAAGTACTTAAATTCTATCTGAGTTGTTGTCAAAATATACTTATTTATTCACTACAATTGTATATTTAAAACTAAACTACTTTCTTACTTACTTAATTGGCGCTTAACCGTCTAAACGGTTATGGCCGTCCAACAAGGCGCGCCAGTCGTTCCTTCGCTCCGCCAACCGGCGCCAATTGGTCACACCAAGGGAGTTTAAATCGTTTTTCACCTGGTCCTTCCAACGGAGGGGGGGGGGGGGGGGGGCGCCCTCTACCTCTGCTTCCATAGGCGAGTTCCGATAGAAACACTTTCTTCGTACAGCTCATCATTAAATCTTCTTCGGTACTCGCCATCGCCAACGCGTAGAGGTCCATAAATCTTTCGAAGAACTTTTCTCTCGAACACTCCCAAAGCCACTTCATCTGCTGTTGTCATGGTCCATGCTTCTGCCCCGTATAGCAGGACGGGTACGATAAGCGACTTGTAGAGTATGATTTTCGTTCGCCGAGAGAGGACTTTACTTTTCAATTGCCTACCTAGTCCAAAGTAGCATTTATTGGCAAGATTGATTCTTCCCTGGATTTCAGTGCTGATGATTTTGCTAGTGTTGATGCTGGTTCCCAAATAAACAAAGTCTTTTACTATTTCGAAATTATGGCTGCCAACAGTAGCGTGGTTGCCAAGGCGCGTATGCGCTGACTCTTTGCTGGATGACAGCAGGTACTTCGTTTTGTCCTCATTCACAATCAAACCCATCTTTACCGCATCTTTTTCCAGTTTGGAGTAAGCAGAACTAACAGCGCGGGTGTTTAGGCCGATGATATCAATGTCATCAGCATAGCCAGTAATTGCACGCTTTTATAGTATATTGTTCCTGTGCGGTTAAGTTCTGCAGCTAGTATAATTTTCTCCAGCATCAAATTAAAGAAATCGCACGATAGGGGGTCACCCTGTCTGAAACCTCGTTTAGTTTCGAACGGCTCGGAGAGGTCCTTCCCAATTCTGACTAAGCTGATGGTGTTGCTCAACGTCATTTTGTACAGCCGTATAAGTTTTGCGGGGAAACCAAATTCAGACATAGCGGCATATAGGCAGCTCCTTTTCGTGCTGTCGAAGGCGGCTTTAAAGTCGACGAAGAGGTGATGTGTGTCGATTCTCTTTTCACGGGTTTTTTCCAAGATTTGGCGCATTGTGAAAATCTGGTCGATGGTAGATTTACCAGGTCTGAAGCCGCACTGATAAGGTCCAATCAGCCGGTTCACTTGAAAGGACCTTATATGCGATATTGAGAAGGCTGATTCCACGATAGTTGGTGCATTTTGCAGTATCCCCCTTCTTGTGGACCGGGCAAAGAACACTTAGATTCCAACCGTCGGGCATGCACTCTTCCGCCCATATTTTGCTAAGAAGCTGCTGCATGCGCCTTACCATCTCTTAGCCGCCGTACTTGAATAGTTCCGCAGGCTATCCATCAGCGCCCACGTCCTTGTTGTTTTTCAATCTGGTTATTGCTATTCTAACTTCGTCATAATCGGGCGGGGGGACATATATTCCATCATCATCGATTGCGGGATCGGGTTCTTCATCTCTGCGCGCTGAATTGCTGCTTCCATTTAGGAGAACAGAGAAGTGTTCCCTCCATAATCTAAGCACTCTCTGGACATCAGTTACAAGGTCGCCGTTTTCGTTCCTACAGGAGTTTGCCCCGGTCTTAAAACCTTCCGTCTGTCGCCTTATTTTTTGGTAAAATTCTCGGGCGTTATTCCTGGTGGCTAGCAGCTCAAGCTCCTCCAAACTAAACTACATATCGCTCATTTACTTCAATAGTGTTTAAATCCAAAAACACGACTTTTGAGTTAATAACATATAAACGTACCCAATATCATGATCTATTTTGTATAAAAAATCTTTGTGATCAGTTAAAAATTTACCACGTGCTATAAAAATGAAAATATGCCTTTATATGCACAACATATGGCAGTTAAAATCTTTGAATGGCTCTCCTGGAAAATTGTGTTTTTTGAGTTATGACACTATTGAGGCGATATGTCATCTGTATTTGATTAGCGAAACATGCTAATATTGCTATATACAATTGTTTTTGTTATTGATATTTATCTAATAAATATATTTATCTAATATAAATAACATAAACTACATGTGATTCTTATACATTTGTATAAACACAGTATTTGCATGAAATATTTTTATTATCAAAATAAATAAAAAACAAGTAAGGAGGGGACTTCATACCTTTCATGAAAGGGGCTGAACAATAATTTTATCCCGTTCGTAATATCCAAATAATCGGCTGTATAAGATAAGAAATATATAGTGAACAGAAGTATATACATACCTAAGCGATTTTTAAAATAAATATAAAATAAACAAGTAAGGAAGGCTAACTTCGGGTATAACCGAACATTACATACTCAGCTGAGAGCTTTGGAGACAAAATAAGGGAAAAACACCATGTAGTTAAATGAACCTAGGGTAACCTTGGAATGTGTTGGTATGACATGGGTATCAAATGGAAGGTATTAAAGAGTATTTTATATATATATATTTATTTATTTAATCAACAAACAAGGTGTTTATAGACTGTTAATATACAACGAAGGATCCCTGTCGTATCATTAAATTAATGAGGAGGTAAGTGCAGTCAATTGAGCCCGAAACGATATCAAAGACAACGCACATTGACAACAGAGTTCGTCTGTAGTCTAGTGACATAAGATTTATCAGTAAACATCGAGAGTGATATGATGGTACAGGGTCTACAAAGTTCATCGACCGCAACGCAAAGCTCACAAAAGCTCTCTGAACAGACTCCAACCTCTTGATATAAACATCATGAAAAAGTCTTCAAACAAATACCGCATACTCCAACCTCGATCTTACTAAAGATGTGTACAATAGCTTGAGAGTATAAGGATCTGAAAATAATGAGCAGTTACGGCGGATAAAAGCCAATGCTTTAGAAACTATATAGCTTATGTGAGTGGTAAAAGTCAGCTTAGTATCAAAATACACACCCAAATCTTTAACTTCGGTTGACTTTTTTAATTGAACGTCTGAAATACTATACGATGTAGGAACTACACCAGAACCTTTAGCATAAGTGGTAAAATGACACTTACCAATATTTAGGAATAGAAGATTACGGACACACCAATGGTATATGTTTCAAGCTCATTTTTAAGACTAAAGAACCATCCAAGCACTTGATTTCATGGTAAACTTTTAAGTCATCAGCATAAAGAAGAAACTTACACCTTGAAAAGTAAGATGATATGTCGTTAATAAATATGACAAATAGTAGCGGACCCAAAACGCTGCCCTGGGGAACACCGGAAGTTTGGGCGAATGGAAAAGATGACACATTTTCTAGGCGAACGACACAACCTCTGTTCTCTAAGTAAGAAGAGATCCACTTCAGAAACTCAGAGTGAAAGCCCAAGCATTCAAGTTTTGCCAGTAGTGTTCGATGCGATACCCTATCGAAAGCCTTAGAAAAATCAGTATAGACCGCGTCGATTTGGTAGCCCTTTTGAAAGGAATCCAAACAGACTTCCGTAAAAACAGCCAGATTAGTTATGGTAGATCTACCCGCAACGAAACCGTGCTGCTGAGGACATAGTAGATGTTTCACGGAGAAGTAAATTGTATTCTTAACTATGCAGTGGTAAGTTTGGAAATCGGCCTATAATTTTCGATATCATTTTTGTTACCACGTTTAAGGATAAGCGTAATAAAAGTCAATTTCATACATACATGACATATTAAATATGTGCCTTGAAGGAACAATCAAAGATGAACAACTTTTCAACAGGACAGCCGAGAGGCCATTTTAAAAGGGAGTGGGCCATAGTTCTATAAGTGGACGCCATTTCGGGATATCGCCATAAAGGTGGACCAGGGGTGAATAGAATTTGTTTGTACAATATGGGAATCAAATGAAAGGTGTTAATGAGTATTTTAAAAGGGAGTGGGCCTTATTTCTATAAGTGGACGCCTTTTCCAAATATCGCCATAAAGGTGGACTATAGAATATGTTTCTACGATATGGGAATCAAATGAAAGGTGTTAATGAGGATTTTAAAAGGGAGTGGCCCTTAGTTCTATTTCGAGATATCGCCATAAAGGTAGACCAGGGGTTAATAGAATTTGTTTGTACGATATGGGAATCAAATGAAAGGTGTTAATGAGTATTTTAAAAGGGAGTGGGCCTTATTTCTATAAGTGGACGCCTTTTCCAAATATCGCCATAAAGGTGGACTATAGAATATGTTTCTACGATATGGGAATCAAATGAAAGGTGTTAATGAGGATTTTAAAAGGGAGTAGCCCTTAGTTGTATATTTGAGGGCGTTTTCGAGATATCGACCAAAATGTGGACCAGGGTGACCCAGAACATCATCTGTCGGATACCGCTAATTTATTTATATATGTAATACCACGAGCAGTATTCCTGCTAAGATTCCAAGGGCTTTTGATTTCGTCCTGCAGAAGTTTTTCATATTCTTATACTTAATATGGTAGGTGTCATACCCATTTTACAAAGTTTTTCTAAAGTTATATTTTGCGTAAATAAATCAATCCAATTACCATGTTTCATCTCTTTTTTCATATTTGGTACAGAATTATGGCATTTTTTTCTTTTTTCGTAATTTTCGATAACCGAAAAGTGGGCGTGGTCATAGTCGGATTTCGGCCATATTTAATACCAAGATAAAGTGACTTCAGATAAGTACATGAACTAAGTTTAGTTAAGATATATCGTTTTTTGCGCAAGTTATCGTGTTAACAGCCGAGCGGAAGGACAGACGGTCGACTGTGTATAAAAACTGGCCGTGGCTTCAACCATTTTCGCCCATTTTCAGTTATCGTCATAGAATCTATGTCCCTACCAAATTTCACAAGGATTGGTAAATTTTTGTTCGACTTATGGCATTAAAAGTATTCTAGACGAATTAAATGAAAAAGGACGGAGTTACGCCCATTTTGAAATTTTCTTTTATCTTTGTATTTTGTTGCACCATATCATTACTGGCTTCGAATGTTGACATAATTTACTTTTATACTGTAAAGATATTAAATTTTTTGTTAAAATTTGACTTAAAAAAAATTTTTTTTTAAAGTGGGCGTGTTCTTCATCCGATTTTGCTAATTTTTATTTAGCGCATATATAGTAATAGGAGTAACGTGCCTACCGAATGTCACCATTATATCTTCAACGACTGCCAAATTACAGCTTGCAAAACTTTTAAATTACCCTCTTTTAAAAGTGGGCGATGCCACGCCCATTGTCCAAAATGTTGCTACTTTTCTATTTTGCATCATAAGGACAACGCACCTACCTAGTTTCATCGCTTTATCCGTCTTTGGTAATGAATTATCGCACTTTTTCGGTTTTTCGAAATTTTCCATATCGAAAAAGTGGGCGTGGTTCGTTCATTTTAAATAGTGATCTGAGATGAGCGCCCAGGAACCTACATACCAAATTTCATCAAGATACCTCAAAATTTACACAAGTTATCGTGTTTACAGACGGACGGACGGCCATGGCCTTTTTCACCCAGATCATTTTGATATATAGAAGTCTATATCTATCTCGATTAGTTTATGCCGTTACGGATTACCGTTATGCGAACAAAGTTAATATACTCTGTGAGCTCTGCTCAGCTGAGTATAAAAAAAACGAATATTGAAGCCAAAGGTATTTACTTCATTTTGAAATATTTTTTCTTTAGCTTGTTGTGTTTTTTTCTTTTTGTTTGTTTTTTGTTATTTAAAATTTCACCAGTGCCTTTATTAGTGTTTATTTGCACAAATGTTTCAATTTCAATTAAAGTTTTAGTTGGGTTCCTCACCGATCCTCACGTTGGGATTTATATCATATTATTAGTCAAAGTTTTAAGATTCTAAATTGTTAATATCAGCTGCCACTTTCTGCCACTAACTATGTTTTGCGACAGTTTCCTGATAGCGTCATCCTGATAAATTATTGCCTATGTTATATTTGCTTACATGTAACATATGATATTATTTTGTCCAGTCGACGATATGCAAATGTAAACTTTTGTTTGTGTTTGTTGTTTTGTTATTGTTATGTATGCAAGATCTTTTAATAACTTTAACTTCTTTATTTAATCCTATTAAACATTGTATTTGCGATAGACACATCTTATCACTTTGCCCCCTACATCTACTTACTTTTTGTATGCATGCGGTGAAAGTGGGTGGTTGTTGGTCGGTATAAAGGTATCACCCGCACCAGTTTTATGAAAAAATAGTTCTCACATATTTGTAAAACCGTGACCAAAGTTTCACGTTGATATCTCTGCTCGAATTTTTTTTGGCCACCAACTTCATATAAGACCGACCAGTGTGCAGTGGTCCCTTTATTTCAATTTTGGTCCTTTTTGGGTTGTAACCAAGATTTTGGTACTTTGGTTTTTCACTGAGGTAAAAATGTACAACACTGCCCACAAAACTTTCCACGCCTCCATTAACCCTTATATAATTTAAAATTACCCCATTAAAATGCAGCAGAACAATGCCATTTCGCCTAGCAGATAGTTTGGAAAAGTATTGGATCTTGAGCCAAACCAATTTTCGTTAATTTTTTATGAAACAAGCGGCCAATCAAAAATTTTGTTTTGGTTGCTAGATATTTCGATCGGTTATCAAACACTTTTCGTAATAGATTTTTGACACTATTTGTGCTTAAAAAAAGTTGTTGCGAATGCACGTGTACCACTGATGAAGCCATTCTTGAATTGAAAACTAAAACAAAACATGAGAATAATTTGTTATATATTTATATATTTATTTATTTATTATTTAAAGTCGACGACAAACTATGGTCGACTGCATAATATAAAAGATATATAAATATACAACTCAAAAGATAAAATTTAAGATATATCGAGCTTTCAACAATGTTATATTACAAACAAAGAAATATTAATGAACATTACTATTTAATTTCAGAATATAATAATAATAAGAAATATGAGCAGAAATAAGATCTTATGCCGAAATCTTATACTGGCGGAATGCATCAGATTCCGCTCAGCATGATTTCGGAATGCAGTGGATTCCAATCTCCCTGTTGGAATGCACCGGATTCCAATCAGCTCGATGCCTGACCCATAAGATTATACTGCGGGAATGCATACGATTCCGGTCAGTGACTCATGAAAAAGCATGTTTTTTACGTTGTTGGAATGCACCAGATTCCAATCAACACAGTACTGTCTTGTTCCTTCTTAATGATACATGTTGATAAATGTTCCTCCATCCTTAAGCGAGATAGTTCCTGTTTTTTATCGAAGGAATAAAATGCCGGCAAATTAAATTAGCTTGTATCTCTTAAATTAGATAGGCAAGTATTGCATTACCTATAGTGGCAAAAGTATATTCAAGACTGATGCAGCTATACAAGTCATTGTAGTGCGCGCACCAGATAAGAAGAGGATTATTTTTAGCAAAGTTTCGTCGACAAAGGGGTAAATAGAAAGGAACGTAGTGTCTGGATACTCTAGGGGGAACCGCAAAAAACAAGCGGCTGAGGAGGTCCGCGGAATCAATTTCTCCAATAATGAGCTTATGGATGAACAATACCCCCAGTAATATTCTCCGATTTTCCAGAGTGGGTAAGTTAATAAGAAGAAGTCTACTTCTGTATGGAGGAAGGTGGAGACTTGAGTCCCAATTAAGGCCGCGCAATGCAAATATCAAAAATTGCTTTATTACGTGCACTTACCACTCACTCCCTTAATTTATGTTCAAATTATACGTGCAAGCATACTAATAAATATTGAGACTTTGTGAAACAATATATCGACATCTCAAACAAAAAGTGACCCTTAAAAAATTTTGATAAAGAAGTCCTATATAAAAATTTGGAAAGTGTTACTTTCCGTTTGGGATGTCGATACTTAAATTTTTTCACACAGCCCAAAGACTATTGTGGTGTTAAGCTACGAAAATTACTAGGCATTTATATTACTCGTTGGCTCACCCTGGAAAGTGTCTTCACGCATGCGCCTCACACTGCGATGCGGCTATATTTTTTACATATATATGTGCCTGGAAGTTAATGGCGTTTCTCCTATACAACTGTCAAATCCAATATCAGTTACAGAACTAAAAGTTTATAATATATATTTCCGGCTTGCAGTAAAGAGTTCAATCAGAGAAAATTTGTCTGCCGATATTATACCGTCAATATAAAGCATATTTTGAGTGATTTTAGTTACAATTATTATATCAAAATACATATCTATTGGATATTTAAAAAATTTCAGTGTATAAAATTTAGAATACTAAGTATCTTAACCCAGGAATATTTTTATTGGAAGTAAGGTAGACATATTTTTGAAAATGATGGTTTACAATTGCTCAACGTAGATCTGATATAAACGCTTTGTGTCAAATTATTTCCGTTGAAGAGCAGAACCCAAGAAAAATTAATAATAACATTGTTAAATAATTTCTCGTACCAAGTTAAATGTGATCAAAATTCCATCACTACGTAGTTGAAACTTTTAAGACTTTTCAATGGTTAATCTTAGGAGCTTACGATTTCTTCTCGAACACAAGCGAGATTTTCGAGACCCGAGAAATCGAGAAGTCGACTTCTCGCGAGCTTCTCGACATTCTTACTTAATCGATGTATGGACAGTATTTATACACTTGGTTTTTTTTACTTGTGCTTTTTTGTTAATCATATTGCTTCAAGGACATTGAACTAAAAACATATTTATTATACATATAATCGCGAGAAATCTCTTCTCGAACATGTTCGAGACATCGTAACCTCTACTTAATCTGTGAACTGTGGCTAGATTCAATAAATGTGAGTTTTCAAATGTACACATGATATGGAAAAAAGTGTACATTTCAAAACTCGCACTTACTGAATCTAGGCCATAGACGAAAAAATTGAAGCTGGAGGGTGTACTGGTAAACGGAAGAGTAAAGAATTAAATTTGTGTATCACCATGGAAACAACCTAAAATTTAAGATTTTACAACGACTTCGACACATTTTAGAATTGCCTAATTGTTCTTAAGTCAATTAAAGAATATAAAAATTTGGTCCATTATTTGAAATTTGGTCTTTTTTTCGATGAATTTTGGTCCCAAATGAAAAGATAGTGAGGTGTGGCCCTGATCATTTCGGTATACTCTTCTCCTTTAAGAACTTACAATTTTGAGATTCGTGACAAACTTAATATACCGTTTAATTGTTATGAAAGGTATACAAAAACATTGAATGCTCGAAGTTAAATATTCAAAACTACTGTTTACATTTGTTAATTTCATTGAAGAAAACAAACATATGTAAATACGAGCGCAATGGCTTTTTAATTAACTATTGATTTTCGGAAAAGAACAATGAATTTAGACAGTTATTTATTTGCATGTCATTGACTTTGTAAATAAACAAGTACTTACATTTATGAATGTTGGATGTTTTGCCAACTTTCCAAAATAATTAAAAAAATGTCTACATACTTTACGACTTAATTACGTTATGTTTCTTTTGGCATACATTTAAGATGTGTTTGCTATTTTTTGTTTTTTAATTATTTTAGCTATTTATAGAGGGTTAAGCTATGACCATGTCATGTTGATCATCGCTCATCTAGATATATCTTATTTTGCTAATAAAAACCACCATAGATTTAAAGCAGCAAAAATTTCGTCAAATAATTCTTTTTTTCTACATCCGATGTTTTAAGCAAAAACTTTTATGATTCTAATATGACAAACTTTTTCTAAACATCTGTACGAACATTTTGAACTTTTTGTATAAAGGATTCCACAATTCGAGTTTTAAACTTTTTTGAGTATGCTGTTTTGTAGCAAATAAATTTTAGTCTACCAAATAGAAGAGAATCAAAAACACCCTTCCGAAAAAAGTGTCAAAAATTAATACGAGTTTTCAGAGAACATTTTTTATTAAAATTAAATAGGAAAATTAAATAGGACTGAACTCATAAATTTCATGAATGGAGCTGAACAAAAATCTGATCAAAAATCAAAAATTCTTATTATTTGAACATTCGATTTAACAAGATATATCTTCTTCCGTTTGTGTTAGGCTTATAGAATCAAAAGCTATACATTCGATTTTGTTCAAACTTTCACATAAGTTGCGTATGCCTCACGCGGTGGTTTGCACATAGGCTTGGTTGCGATCGACGCACAGGGTCTTGAGATATAGGCCAAAACGTGGACCCTTGTACCCCTAGAATGTGTTTATAGAATATGGATATCAAATGAACTTTGTTGATGAGTGTTTTAGTAGAGGGTAATTTTCATACCCCTGGGTGACTAGGATCTCGATATATAGGCCAAAACGTGGATCCGGGTACCCCTAGAATGTGTTTATAGAATATGAATAACAAATGAAAGCTGTTGTTGAGTGCTTTAGTACAGGGTAGTTTTCATACCTATTAGTGACTAGGGTCTCGAGATATAGGCCAAAACGTGGATATGGGTATCAAATTGAAGCTGTTGATGTGTGCTTTATTACAGAGTAAGTTTTACTCCTCTAGGTGACTAGGGTCTCGAGATATAGGCCAAAACGTGGACCCGGATACCACTAGAATGTGTGTGTATTATCGATATCAAATGAAAGCTGTTGCTGAGAGCTTTAAAGTAATTTTCATTGTGATATTCGATTTAGTCACATCAACCTGGCAACACTGATAAATATGCATGCGAAGCCGAAATAAAGACATGAATTAATAAGACCCACATACCTATTTACATAAGTCCTATTCGATTTGCCTAAATTTGGTATATGATTTACCTATATCAGTATTTACGATGCTTTTTTCCGGGAAGTAGACCAGAGACGGACTGGGACTGGGATTAGGACTAGGACTGGGACTGAGTCTCGGAATGGGACTGGAACAAAATACATACCACCACCACCCTCTGGGACTGGCAATAAGGGATGAAGAAGAATAAAAAGAACTTGAGAGAAGAGAAAAGAGAGAAGGAGACTGAGAAAGAGATAGAATGAGACGAAGATGGAGATAGATGATGCGAAAAAGACTGAGGGAGGAGTGAATAAAAGTATTAGGAAAAAGTGTAGGGGGGGAGGGCAGAGTTAGACGGAAAAAGCTTATTAAAATTTATGCAGATAGACCAAATTTAGGGCAGAACAACGTCTGCCAGGTCTGCTAGTTTTATATTCATTCATTCATTTTATTCATTATTATCCTGTGCAATCTTAAATTTATACAATTCATAAAACAGAAGTATACTTATATATATAAAATTAGCAAAAGATAACAGTTAATGGTGTTTAGTGTCCAAATAACAGGACAGAGATAACACCATTTCCTTAAATAACTATAAATCTATGTTGCACATTGTGGGGTGCAATACAAAATCTATGTAATGAAGAAAAATATTTACAGAAGTTGAACAATTAAACAAATTCCAATTTACAAGTGTGCTTACTATGAAAGTATTATACAGAGGGTAGTGAAAGACAAAAAATATAATGAAAATACTAGTAATTATATTATATTATATTATATTAATTAATTATAAAATTTGTTAAATTTTAAAATTTTTAAAAGGAAATACTTTACGTAACAGGCCGCAACAGAACTACTATATCATCATGATTCAAACAAAGGAGCCATAATTTCACCTCCTTCAAGAAAACGGATAGTCTCCTAATGCTTTGTATAGCTTCGGGAAGTTTATTGAAAACCATGCAGGACACTATTGTGTAGAAGTTGCGAAACAGGGTGGTACGAGAAGCAGGAACTATAACATTTGAATGTAAGCTGCTTCTTAGCCTTTGTGGGGGGTATATTGGACTACGTAGATACCCACACCTCATAAAAAATATTTTTAAAACTTTATAGAAATACAAGTGCCTCACAGGCAGAATATTTAACCGTTTAAAAAGGTTCATAGTGTGTGATAGGCGGTTCGCGTTACATATTCTTCTTATGAGGCACTTCTGCAGAATTAAGAGCGGACGAGTTTTACTATTATACGCACTTCCCCAGCAACTTATACCATATTGTAATTTAGATTGTACTAGTCCAAAATACACCATTTTCAGCACACTGCGTGAACATAGTTTTTTAAGACAATAAAATGAGCGCAGAGTGGATAACAGATATTGTTTCATAGTAGAGATATGGGACGACCAACTCAAATTTTAATCTATTATAACACCCAGGTACTTAAAATTGGATACCACTTCGATCTTAAAGCATTTTCCGTCGCAGTCAAATTCAGGTGCATAGCCAACTCGAGACCCCTGATCAATACAAGTATGAGTATAAAGTTCATACCGCATACAACTTGCAGAATGAAAAGTAATATCACTGCTTGGCACTTCCTTGCCCGAGAGGCTGAAATACATCAGCTTGGTCTTATTGCTAACAATCAGCTTATGAGAAGCGAAAGGCCGGCGATAAAAAGTGTATTTATTTTAAGAGTGATTAAAAGCGAAACTTATTAACATATCCATCAAAATGCGGAAAAAAATAAAAAAGCAGTAAAACATGGACATATCACTTTTTTTTTTCATAAGAAGCAGACATACCAGATCATTCAATTCGAAACAATTTCAGGGTCACTTCGAGATTATTTTAAGTATCATTTCGGGAAAACTTCAAAACCATTTCGAGATTTCCCTTCCGCCAATCATCCACCTCTATTGTGGCTTTAAGAGCCTCTTCAAAGCGCAGTTAGGGAATAAGTCGTCCTGCAATTGATGACGCAATACTACTATGGCATATGATCTGTGCTCAAGCTACCCCGAGGCAAAACGAAAAATTATTGGTACCACTTAAATCAGTGCACTTGGTATAGTTGAGTTTTTCCCATTTCCAAGTATAGCACCTTCAGTCTAAAAAAAAATGAACCAAATTTTACGGTCGCCGCACGTGTGAAAAGCGAGTAATAAATTAAACGGCTTAACCTTTCTCAATGAAATTTTGGTATTGTAATACAAAGTTGTTGTTTGACTCATATGCAAAAAAATTAATTTACGTAAATTATAGTTCTCATGTTATTGAGCTTTTCCCCTTTTTCCAATAACGGTCACGACAACATTTCTTTTAAAGTTAAGATATTTATTGTAAGCGCGTAACTACCTTTAAAGATCTTAAGATTTATTTCGAATTAAAGGAAAAACAATATCAAATGTATCGCAACTTTTGGCAATGTTTCCAAAGACCCAGCTTAATGACTCGGGATCTGGAAACTTTGCCGCCCGGTAAAGCTGGAGCTTTGACCTGGCATATGAGATCAGAAAACAGTGTCCAGTTAGTATGCCCATCGCGCGCTTTAAGCCTTCTCTCTTCAGAGATATGAGCCACTTTGTGAGTCTAATGTGTACATGATCTTAGAAATTTCGCAGCGCTGCGCTTCTGTCCACGTCTTTCCTGGTTGATGGATCATCTGCAACTCCTGTCTCCATTTGATCCCTCCCAAATATATTGGAAGGTCTTTCGTCGATGCAGCGAGTGTTGCAAGGGCAACTTCACAAAAAATAATTTTCAACTACGATTACGGTTTTAAGTGTTAAGTTATAATGGAATAGACTTACAGAACGGGAACGAAAAGTGACTTGAGTCTGATTTTCGTTTGTGGAGACATGGCTTTAATATTGTCGAAAGTGGCATTTTGGCCAAGACCTTTGAAATGTCCGCAATTCTGACTAAGCTGATGGTGTTGCTTGGGGTCATTTAGCACAGCCGTCTAAGGATTTCGTGGAACCTAACGTTTTACTAAGCTGCATATGGGCAGAAAACTTCTGCGCTGTTACAACCAACCTTGAAATTGGCTGTCATTTTCCAGTTTATGGCATAGCGGAAATCTGCTCCGTAGTGGATTTACCAGATTGAAAGACGGGCTCAAAAGATCCAATCATTTGGTGAGCCGATTGTTCTACAATTAACACAGTTTGCCGCTATATTTGAATTTCTTCGCAGGCAATATTGCCTCATCACATTGTGGGCTAGAAATAAGCATCTTCCCTGGATTCTACATTGCTGCCATCCGCTAAGAGTGCAAGCATTCAGAATCTAAGCACTCTTCAGACTTGGGTTACTGGGTCACAATTTTTGATGCCAATTCACCGCAGGGTTGAAACCCCTCATTTCACTGAAAGAAATGGTGCTAGTAAATTCAATAAATCGGTTCTGTTGTTCTTGACTTAACGGAGATTCGGTGAAATTGATCGAATTATAGTTAATTCGACCGAGTTCTTTGTCAAGCGAACAAATTAGTTTAGTTAGTTCAACAGAAGAGGAATTGTCGCTCTCAAGTTAACAACATTCTGTAAAATTTACAGATTCCTATCAATCTAACTGATTTTTTTGATAACACAACTGATCTCACTGGTCATTTCAACAGCGATCAACAGTCAATACATGAGCAAATTTCAAAGAGAATTTTACGCTCACTGCGTTCTCTACTTTGTACTTATGTAGTATGCTGTGTACTATATGTATGCACATATTTACGTATGTATATGGCGGCCGTCGTGGTGTGATGGTAGCGTACTCCGGCTACCACTCCGAAGACCCTGGGTTCACACCCCGGGCAAAGCAGCATACAAATTTTAGAAATAAGGTTTTTAAATTAGAAAAAAATTTCTAAGCGGGGTCGCCCCTCGGCACTGTTCGGCAAGCACTCCGAGTGTATTTCTGTCATGAAATGATCTCAATGAAAACTCATCTGCCTTGCAAATGCCGCAACATAGGTACTTTCGTACAAAGCTGTCGTAAAAACTTTTTTTGTTCATTTGACTACTAAAACGGACAATTACGAATCAACGATTTGTGCGCAGTTGATTCAACATCTTGTTGCGATGGATAAAAATTTACAGACATTTCGGTTGAATTGACTCGTATTTCTGTTGATTTTACCAGTATTTTTCTTTCAGTGTTTAAGTCGAACTTGTTGGTAAAATTCAGCGCTATTCTGTTGACTCGGAGCTCAAGCTCTTCATATTCACGGTTTTCTGCATCTTTAATTTTTCTCTTCTCGTTGTATTCGATATCAACGTGGAGTGTGACGACCCAATTCCAATATTTTTCTCGGCGTCTGCTCGAAGTGCTCTCAGAGTGTTGGTGCGATGAAGTGATCCGACTCGATGTAGGGTCCTCGAATCTGCGAACTTCTACAACACTGTAAGCATGCCATGCCTCGCCTATCCGTCTATTGAAACAAGAACAATCTGGTTTTGGGGCTTTCGATCGGGTAAGAGGAATGTAGCTGTAGTATCGTTTTATAATTTATATATATACCCCTGTGATGCTTCGTGTACCAGCTAAGACAATCAGCACTAATTAATTAAAAAAATTTTGGTATTACTGTTTTTGTTTATTTGTTGAGTTTCAAAATGCCTTTGTGTATTCGCCCCTCTTTTCCCTCTTCGAAGAAAAATTATACTGCAATTAACATATTTGAAAAATTTTTTATTTCATCACTTTAACATTGTTAAAAATTTTATCCATTCCACAGTCACATGTTGGACCTGAAGGGTAGCGCTGTTGACGCCGCTTTAGCCACTCTGCTTTGCAACGGTATCCTAACCATGCAAAGTATGGGTATTGGTGGTGGAATGCTTATGAATATATATCTAAAGGAAACACAACACGCCTACTCGATAGATGCACGTGAAGTGGCACCGTTTGCTGCATTCCAAGAGATGTTCAATGGCAAATTGGATCTCTCATTGAATGGTGGTCTCGCGATTGCTGTACCTGGTGAGCTAATGGGTTATCATCGAGCGCATGAACGTTTCGGCAAATTGCCATGGAAGACACTGGTGGAACCGTCAATAAAAATGTGCCATGAAGGTTTCTATTTGACACAACATCAATGGATGTCGTTAAACAATCGCTGGCATAATATGAAAAACAACACTGTTTTGACGTGAGTAAACAGCCCTCGTGCTTGCATCATAAGCAAGTGATCATAAGATAAAACACCAAAGTCTCAAACGTTTGGGACTTAGGCTTTTATTGCTTATGAGCAAAAATATTTAAAATAAACAAAATACAGTTTTCAAATAACTTTACAGGAATGTATTTGTTAATGCTACAACGGGTCAGCTTTATCCAGTCGGCACTAAAATCAAACCACAAAAAACTCTTTGTGAAACTTATGAGCTTTTAGCCGAAAATGGGCCTCTCGATTTCTATAATGGCACTTTGGCGCAACGTGTGGTTGAAGATTTGAAAGATCTTGGCAGCACAGTAACCGCATACGATTTGGAATCTTATTCAGCCGATATGGTTAGTTCGATAACAATGCAATTGGGCGATGATATTTTGTATGCAGTGCCACCAGTAAGTAGTGGGACTATTGTGGCAAATGTACTCAGCATATTGGAGGGTTTCAATTTCACCAAAGCTGATATAGCCGATGCCAAAAGCCAGGCTACAACGCTGCATCGTTTTGCAGAAGCGCTGAAGTTTGGTTTTGCGAAACGCTGGGAGTTGGGCGATTTACGTTTCAATGATGTTCGTGAGGTAGGCGTCAAGCGCATAAATAGTAACAAGGTTGACTAGCTAATTTTCCCTTATTTTTTACCGACAGCTTGTCAGCAGACTTACAAATCCCGAATATAGTTTAAGCTTACGAGAAAAGATCAACGATAATCATGTTCACAAGGGGATCTTTGATTATGGTGCACAATTCATGGGCGAAGATGATGCAGGCACGTCGCACATATCTGTGCTGGCGCCGAATGGAGATGCAGTGTCTGTTACGAGCTCCGTAAACGATTAGTAAGTATTCTGCTATTATAATATCTAGGCCCACTTGCAGGACTGCAAATTGTCTCTTTAACTTAGGGTTATAGTCTCATGTAGGTTAAACTCATACATATTCGATAAATTTTAAAATCAACTGAGAGATCGCAAACCATTCTATAATTGGGCCTGCCGTTACTACAACCAAAATATAATTTTCCTGCTGTTAAGGTAGTTCCGTCTTTTTCAAGGTATTTCCTGCGTAAATTATCACCATTAAGGTACTATACCGAACATTTCTCAAACTATTTGATATGACCACGTCGAAGCTTCTACGTGTTTAAATTGGGCAGGCATGCCTGCGACGAGAATATTATAAGTCTTTTAGCTCACTGGTGGTTCTGTACGACTTCACAGACACATTGATGTGTGTGGGCGTATAAGGCTTGTCAGGTTTGCCAGTAGATAGTATCTGCCATATTTTTTTGACAGCGTTTACCAGAGCGATTTTGCTCAAAGTCATTTGGAAAGCTTTATAAGATTTTCAGGAACTTTAATTCGAACATACCAACACCCAATAAACTCTTTTAACCGTTGTCAAAGATGGTGATGACGAATGCAGCCATCTGTTAAAAATCGAATCACGCAGCTGATCTGTTAAATACTAAAGATCTCCGTCCAGCGACGCCCATAGGGGCCGTTTTGATAGCACTCTGTGATTTCTGCATGACCTTAGTACTATCTTCGTTCGTTTTGATTTTATCCAGGTCCTTAATATCCAGGCATATCTGCTGCGGTAGATTGTTATCAGCTCCTAGTATTTTTCTAATATCTTCTCGAAATCCGATAGGCTCAAAGTTGCCAATATTAGGCTTTTCACTCATGTTTTTTGTGTAAGTTACTCAGGCACCTGCGTGGAGTGGTGGTAGCGTGCTCCGCCTACAACACCGAAGATCCTGGGTTCACGCGCCGGGAAAAGCAACATCAAAATTTTAGAAACAAGGTTTTTCAATTAGAAGAAAGTTCTTCCAAGTGGGTTCGACCATCGGCAGTAATTTGGCAAGCACTCCGAGTGTATTTCTGCCATGAAAAGCTTCTCAGTGAAAACTCATCTGCCTTGCAGATGCCGTTCGGAGTCGGCAATTTCGGTAAGAAAAATTTAAAATGATCACGACATAAATTGGAAGAGAAGCTCGGTCTAAAATCTCTTCGTAGGTTATCGCGCCTTACATTTATTTTTTATTTTTTACTAAGGCACCTGTTTGCATTAAACCGCACAAACTGTTTAGGCTTTTGGAAAAATGAATGATTTTGTGCCTGCGCCAGGCACTACCCAGCTTCTGTTCTTCTTTGCCTTGAGCGATGACTCATATCTCGACGACTTTTCGATATTGTCCGCTTATAAGAGCTACCACCTATTGCATATACTTTTTTGGACTCTGGTTGAGCACCAGCTTATCCGTGTGTTTGGGCTAGCTTGCTACACTTCCAGTGACGCACGGCATTGTATAAGGTGGGGCTATCACCCCCATACATATCCTCCGCTCATTTGAGGTTTGCAGTAGCTGCGTATGATTTTTTTGTAGTTAATGGAATATGCCTATCCGTTCCAGCGAGTCTAGAATGTTTGCCCAATTAGCAATGTTTACGGCATTTTTTACATCTACAGTCACGATATGGCAATATGCTTTGGAGCCTTGATAGTATCCAATGCCACTCATGGCTTCCTGGGCAATTTTCCTCGCCCTGTTCGCAGCATGAATGGTCGATTTTCATTTTACTAAATCAAACTGGTTCTCGAACACGCCGCCCAGCACTTCGATAAATTTGTGGAACGATTGCAGAGGACACGCTCAAGAATACTTACAATGAGTTAGTAAAGATTATGTCTTCGTATCAGAATATGGGACGCTTGTTTACTTAGCCAGAGATATCCATTTATGTTTTAGCTTATTAAAGTTTTATAGACCTGAGAAAGTTAATTTTAATGTTGTACCTTTAATGTGTTCGGTGCTATAATGCATCTGTAATGATATCAATTTCTTGTTCTATAATTACAGTTTTGGTTCTAGTCAAGCAGGACGTCGTACCGGCATCATATTCAATAGTGGTATGAACGATTTTTCGGTACCGGGCACAAACAATTTATTCGATTTGCCTGCAGCACCAACAAACTTCATTGACGCCCGTAAACGTCCTATGTCATCAATGTCTCCAATGATTTTAGCCGATCGTCAAGGTAATGTACACTTGGTGGTGGGTGCTGCGGGTGGTTCGAAAATTATATCAGGCGTAGTTGAAGTTGCGGCGCGCTTTTTATGGTTCGGTCAAGACATTAAGTCCGCGATTGATGCACCACGCGTTCATCATCAGCTGGTACCGAATGTACTGGCATACGAATTCGGACGATTTAGTGAGGTAAGAAATTGAGACAAACAAAAAATTTTATTTGGGCATTCACGTGGCTCTGGTTATAAGTGTATCTGCTTGTTCGTTTTATTTTTATACTCAGCGTGCTTTGCACAGAGATTATATTAACTTTGAATGGATAACGGTTCGCTATACAGGTATAAAAGAATCGAGATATATATAGACTTCCATATATCAAAATCATCAGTATCGAAAAAAGCTTGATTGAGCCATGTCCGTCCGTACGTCCGTCCGTTAAAACGATAACTTGGATAAACATTGAGATATTTGGTACACGCGCTTATCTGGACCCAGAATAGATTGGTATTGAAAATGAGCGAAATCGGATGATAACCACGCCCACTTTTTATATATATAACATTTTGGAAACACACAAAAAATCTGATAATTTAGTAAATAATACACCTAGAATGTCGAAATTTGACATGTGAACTGATATTGAGACTCTTGATAAAAAATTGGAAAAATTTGTTTAAATGGGCGTGGCACCGCCCACTTGTGATAAAATCAATTTTACAAATATTATTAATCATAAATCAAAAAACGTTAAACCGATCATAACAAAATTCGGCAGAGAGGTTGCCTTTACTATAAGGAATGCTTTGAAGAAAATTTAACGAAATCGGTTAAGGACCACACCCACTTTTATATAAAAATTTTTTTAAAAGAGTCGTGGACGAATAAAGTAAGCTATATATTTGCAAAAATAGCTTTATATCAATGGTATTTCATTTCCCAAGTGGTTTTATAACAACTAATAGGAAAAACTTCAAATTTTAAAAAATGGGCGTGGCACCGCCCCTTTTATGACTAAGAAATTTTCTATGTTTCGGGAGCCATAACTCGGATCGTAATAAAATTGGGTACACAAATTTTCCCTATAGCAGGAAATATTTCTAGAAAAAAAAAACGAGATCGCTTAAAGACCACGCCCAGTTTTATATAAAAGATTTTTAAAAGGGTCGTAGACTAGAATAATAAGCTATAACTTAGAAAAAAATAGTTTTGAATCAATGACATTTTACTTATCAAGTTTTATTGTAAGAGGAAATGGGGAGACATTTTTTTAAAGGGGCGGTGCCACGTGTTATGTAGAAAAGTAATTTATCTGAAATGAAATGTACAATTGAAGCTCACGCTGAGTATATAATGTTCGGTTCCACCTTTACTTATTTTTCCAAAGTTTACAAATAAATTAAAAAATATTTTAAAAAATATAAGTGGATGCCTAGCTGACGTGAATAATCCAAATGTGTTTCACAAAACTAAAACTTATTAATTTTCGATCAACAGGATATACTGAAACTGCTTAAAACGAAAGGCCACGAATTGCAGTCCTACAAAGATGCCGGCTCTGTGGTGTGCGGCATCGCGCGAAATGAAACTGCAATTTATGCGAATGCGGATTTTCGAAAACACGGCGGTGTTGCTGGATTTTAAAAGCACAAAACAAATTAATCTCAGATAAATTTTTTTAAACTAAACATAGGTGTGCGCTCAGTCTAAAAAGAAAAAAATTATAAGCAAATTGCGAGATTATTTATTATCTATTGTAAAACAAAGTCAATCAACAAAAAAAAAAAAAATACTAATAATTAAGAAAAACAACACTGCTTTTATTATTTGTACGATACAAAGTATATTATAGAAATAACATTGAAATTCGAATATATACATAAATACATACACATAGTATAAATATATACACTCTATATAAAACAAAAAGCTGAATTTTGTACATTTTTTGACAACAACTTTGTAAATTGTAGTATTTTCTATTTGTAATTTGTAATTTTTAATTTCTTTTGTAAGTATTATTGCTAGAATTATTTCATATCATATGCATACATACATACATACATACTAATTTAAACAATATATGTATAATAGTATGAATATATAAACGCGCATCCATACATACTTCATAAGTATACAAATATACATAAAAACGATTTCCGAAATATTGCTGAATTCCAATCACAAACCACCTTTTTAAACGCAACGTAAATAAGTATTCAATTAGGTACTGAAAAAAAGGTATTGCTGTAAACCACCACCTAACATATGCGTTTTATTTTTCAAAAAATTTTAATAAAATAAACCGATGAAAAGCTTTAAACTCAAACATAAGAGAAACCAGATATTGATGTATTATTGATAGTTATTAATCCTGAAGGGAATTTTTGTTCTGTGAAACGATGTAGTAAAAACAACATTTCATACACTTGAATAATTTTTTGTTTGACATTTTTTTTTTTTTCATTTCATTGCTTTACACAACGAGAATTTCCCAATTTCTCATATCGGAATTTTAAACGATTTGGAAAAACAACCTCCAAACTGGCACATCAACGCAAAAATATTTACGGAAGAGATCCAATATGATCCTAAAACAATCCCAATATGATTTCGAAATTATCCTCAAATGATCATCCAACAGGCGTAAAGAGATAACACAAACAATCTGAGTACTCAAAGAACAATACCCTAAACTTGCAGAGGAGGAACGCACATTTCCTAGGGAAACGCGAGTCACTCTAGCCCAACTTGGATCTGGATACTGTTAGGTTAGGTTGAACTGCCGGTCCATGGGGACCTCACATAAACTGAATAAGTCCGTAGTGTTACCAGAAGTTTGTTCTAACGACCAAACTGAAAAACCCTATCAAAACCAGGACCTATGTTATAAAATAACTCCGTCCTCTTGGCAAATACTATAAGCTTCCTAGGATTTAAGCCACTCGCTGCTTATAGATCTGACAGCTGTATCACTCCTAATAGCTGGAGTCTTAGCCTGGCAAGAGCAGGGCAAGAGCACAGAACGTGCTCGATCGTTTCCTCCTCCAGCCTGCACTTCCTACATCTGCTATCACTGACCAAGCCTAATTTAAAGGCATGTGACGCCAGAAGGCAGTGTCCAGTCAGAATACCCGTCAGAATACCCTCTCTTTTTAATGATAGAAGCAACTTTGTTAGTCTAAGGTTTAAGACCTGCACATAATCTTCGACACTTTACAGCCCCGCGCTTAAACCCATGTCTTTTTTGCTTGGTCGATCATGTGCACCTCTCGTCTTCGCTTAATTTCGCACTGTCTAATTGGGACGTCTACGGAGCAAGCTTCAAAGGATGCGCCCTTTTTAGCTAATTCATCCGCTTTTCATTCCCATCTATTCCGATATGCCCTGGGACCCAATATAGATGTATGCTTCTCCCTGTACCGATTCTCTCCAGGGGCTGCTTACACTCTAACACGCATTTAGATGCTGTGGTATGCAAGATTATTGCCTTAATTGCTGCTTGACTGTCAATATAAAAGTTAACACGATTGCAGCTTGGGCTATTTTCTTCCAGGGTTTCTACTGCTTTGGTTACGACTACTATTTCATTACAGTAATCCGACAGCCTGTAGGATCTCTTTATTTCCGGATCAGCACAGTATACCGCAGACCCTACTCCTTCCACTACTTTGGAACCATCTGTGTACACATGTATCGCCTCGTCCGCCGTTTGAGCACCCTTGCGCCAACCGTCCACCTCTATTGTGGCCTTAAGATCGCACTCGAAGCGCAGATAGGGAATCAGGTTAAACTCTTACCTATCCAGAATCAACCCCGACATACAATATGTATGCCCTGCTTGCAATGTGTCCCCACATGATACCAACCATCTCTTGAATTGTAATGTGGAACCAACGCCTCTAACATCCCTCTCATTATGGCCCACCCCTGTTGAAACAGCAAGTTTCATCGGACTCCCGTTAGAGGACATTGATGACAATTTGCGATCGGATGGGGCGAAGCACTGCTACAACAATTTAAATAATTTTCCACCTGGTGCTTCCAGCGGAGTGGGGGCCGCCCTCTTCCTCTGCTTCCATAGGCGGGTTTAGTTAGAAATACTTTCTTAGCCGGAGTATCACCTTTCATTCACATAATATGGCCTAGCTAGCGTTGCCGAGCACTTCCAGAGTCGCTTCATCTGATGTTGTTATGATCCATGCCTCTACATTATATAGCAGAACTGGTACGATAGGTGATTTGTAGATCAATACTTTCATTTGACGAGAAAGGACTTCACTTTTCAATTCCCTACCTAGTCCCAGGAAGCATTTATTGGCAAGCGTGATTCTTCTCTGGATTTCAAAGTATTTTACAATTTGAAATGATGGTTGCCAACAATTATATAATAATAATATGTTTGTAAAAATTCCAAATTGGTACTTAAATTATCCTTAAAGCAAGAGCGAAGTTATAAAAGTTACAGAAAAATAGTCACAGAAAACTACCAAATGATCCATAGGATGGCTCTTTAATTATTTCGAAAATAATCCTGCAATGATCGCAAAATATTTCGCAGAACATCCCGAAAGAAGTTTTGAGATGGTCACGAATATTTACCGAAATCTATATATATAAAAGAAGTGGAGTGACAATCACTCCATAACTCGAGAACGGCTCGACAGATTGCCATGAAATTTTTTGGAAAGATGCAGGAAGGAGATATGATGGTTAGTTGATTTTGAAATCCCAAATCGGTTTAGCCATATATATATAAAAATCAAATTCTGTGCGTGTGTGTGTTTGCTATGGAAACGTATTTCCCACACATCAATCATCACCAAATTTTGGTTATGGGTTCCTTCTATCAACGGGAAAGTTTTAGGCTAAAATTATTTCGATATATAAAAGGAGCGTGGCACCTGCCATACAAATGGAATTTTTGGTACTGCATACCTTTGAAGGTATACATGCCAGAACATTGAAATTCAATGAGGAGTTATATGAGGTCAATCCCTAACACCACCAAGAAAATGCGGAATTGGGAGAAAGGGGGCGTGGCACCTCCCATACAAATGGAATCTTTAGTAATGCATAACTTTGAAGGTATACATGCCAGAACATTGAAATTCAGTCAGGAGTTATTTGAGGTCAATCCCTAACACCACCAAGAAAAGGCGGAATTGGGTAAAAGGGGCGTGAAACCTCCCATTCAAATGGAATTTTTGGTACTGCATAACTTTGAAGGTATACATGCCAGAACATTGAAATTCAGTAAGGAGTTACATGAGGTCAATCCCTAACACCACCAAAAAAATGCGAGATTGGGAAAAAGGGGGCGTGGAACCTCCCATTCAAATGGAATCTTTGGTACTGCATAACTTTGAAGGTATACATGCCAGAACATTGAAATTCAGTAAGGAGTTATTTGAGGTCAATCCTTAACACCACCAAGAAAATATGGAATTGGGAAGAAGGCAGCGTGGCACCTCCCATACAAATGGAATATATTATACTGCATATATCTGGATGTCGTAATGGTAGGATAATTAAAATTGGTAAGGAGCTATGTGACGTTAAGTCCTAAAACCTCCAGGAAAATGTGGAATGGGGAAAAACTATGGCTGCCGTACAAACTTAAGTTATTTTAACACCTAAAGTTTGACTGCATTGTTGAGTTTAGCTGTTATGCCTTTTGGACGTTTAGTAATCTGCCGCTGTTAAAAAAATTGTTTAGCTTCAGTCTATCTACATCTTCTATAAAAATCAAATTCTGTGCGTGTCTTCCCTATGAAAACGTGTTTGCTATACTTCGATCATCACCAAATTTTGGCTCGAGGTTCCTTCGATCAAGACGAAAGTTTTTCATATTTCAGAATTAAGAATTTTAAATTTAAATGTTTTTGTTTTTGTTTTTTGGCTATGCGAAAGAACTATCTTAGCTCCCAAAAATGATCATGTTAACAAAATCAATGATCGCTTTCAAAATCAATTTCCTGGTGAAGTGACGAAATATAAATCGATCGACACAGTTACAGATGAAGATCAAATTGTGAATTATCCAATTCAATTTCTAAACTCTTTAGAACCACCTGGAATGCCGGCGCATATATTAACTTTGAAAACTGGCTCACCGATCAAGCTTCTTCGGACCCACCAAAATTGTGCAATGGAACCAGACTATGCGTTAAGAAATTAACGCCGAATGTAATGGAAGCAACAATCATCAGCGATATAAGCGGTAAAAGCAAAGGTGAAGATGTGCTCATACCACGGATCCCAATGCTTCCTACAGATTTTCGATTCAATTTTAAGCGCTTACAGTTTCCTGGACGCCTTGCTTTTGCAATTGCAATCAACGCACAAGGACAATCGCTTACTGTTGCAGGATAAAATTTAGAGAGTCCGTGCTTTTCCCATGGCCAGCTATATGTTGCTTGCTCTAGAGTTGGAACACCAAAAAATTTGTTTATCTTTGCACCGAACGAATAAACCAAAACTATTGTTTACCCACATTCATTACAATAAGATACAAGAATAAAATATTTTAACAGAAAATTTCACCAAATATGCGTACAAAATTCAATTCAATTTACAGAACAATAAATTAAATTATCAACAAACAAAACAGGAAAAAATAACGCAACATCCATTCGATCTCGGGCGTTACAACGTGCGCCTGGTAAAGCTAGTAATCTCTAAAACAAAGAACAGTATAATAGAAAAATTCTGAAACGATCCAAATTAGACCCGAAATAGTTCCGAAAAAATACCGAAAGTATTCCGAAAAATATTCTTGAGTGATTCCGAAACAGATCTTAAACGATTCCAAAAGCAACTTCAAAATATCCCTAAAATAGCATAGATGTGCTATCGAAATTGTTATAAGGTAGTATTTAAATGATTCTGAAAACAATTGTGAAATTATATAAAATTTAACAATAAAAAATATTTATTCTAACGATCGGGAAATATCTAGTATTATCTCGAAGACTAACTGGAACCTGATACGAAATAGCTCCGAATTTATCAAAACCTAACCTCCGAATTTATCAAAACCTAACCTCCCGTAACAGTACTAAATTTACTCAGAGCAACGATTCCGAAAACAATATCGAAATGATCCAGCGATAGTTTAGCAAAGATCACAAAAAGGTCCAGAAATCTTCTCAAAATAATCCGGATATAGTCCACAAATAAACCAATATTTCCGAAATGAATGCGATAAGTATTAAGAAAACAATTCCGAAGTTATCCTGAAATATAACCAAATGATTCTGAGAACAATAATGTACTCCTGTTGGTATGTTGTAGAGTCTTTCTTCAAAAGTATTATTTACGCTCTATCTATACAGCCAATGTATGCACCCCAAATGCTACTTCATAGTTAGTTTCCACCCACAGAGAGTCAATCAACAAATGCAAGAGGTCTGTCAAAGAGAAGGCACATACTACTCCGAATTAACATTATGTGTGTTCCTGCTTACAAAGGTATTGTTGATAAATGAGCATCTCCTTTCTGAATACGATTCAGTTGTAAAGCTCTCTGTAAACTGATTTAACTTCCGTATGATTAAGTATTCAAAACAACCGTTTTGGCCACAAACATTCGGTGATATTGTGGTTCTCATCTCGCGCTGCTCGGATTGACATCAGATCTTACGTTTACTGTCGTAGCTGTAGATATGCACACTTCACCCCTACATTACGAACATAAATCATTCGCCAAAAACTCGCATCCAACAGTGAAGCAAAGATATCCAAATCAAGAGAATATTAGACTAATTCGCTACCTATTTCAGCTTTCAGTGTCCTGGCATCAGCTTTTTTAGCGAAAAGATTATTTGCATTTAGCCAGAGGAGAAATAGGGACACTCAACTTGTTAAACTCAGTTTTCTTATTGGCCTTTCGCGCTATTTCGTTGGCAGCATAGTTCTCGAGTAGACCTCTGTGACCTCATACCCATATCACCGCTGTAACGAACCGAGAACTAGTTCGTTAAGCGGCCGTAGCTTTAATCCAGGCTTTTAAGACTTTTAGTTAGCAGCTAAGGATCGGTCCCTTTTATGGCTGTTAGTTTTGTCTGAGTGGCGCTGTTACAGCTCGGCAGTCGTAAACTTAAGGATGATGGTTTTAACAGAGGGCTTGTTGCTAGAGTAAGGGTCGTTAAAGCATAATCTTGATGCCATTTTTTTTGGGAAATGAGCTTAAAACCTTGTAACGATCCAGCTTCGTACGACTTAAAAGACTTCTGCTGCTTTTCCTGAGCAAAGGATTCTCGGAGTCCCAATATGATGGTATCCGCTTAGCACCGTTTAAAGGACTAAAGGTTTAAAGCAGAATTAGAAAACCTTGCGACTATCGTCGATTTCTGGTGATGTGTTGAAATCACCGAAGGAACCTGACTAAACTTCAGAATATGTGTGCGCTTCATTAGTACTAAGCGAGAAATATGTATAAGCTTCAGTAGGAAGAGTATAGATGATGCCAATTCCATATAAGATAATACACTATGTCACCCAAGGGTTGAAGTTAAGTTCGTGAGATGAACTTCGTCGGCTACTTATCGGTAACAACCAACACTGAAAAGTTATTATTTTATTATCAACTTATTGTAATTATCGAATTATTATCGTCGAGTTATCTGTTTATTATCGCCGATTCATCTGATTCTTATTATTATACTCAGTTGAGCAGAGCTCACAGAGTATATTAAGTTTGATTAGATAACGGTTGCTTGTACATATATAAAGGAATCGAGATAGATATAGACTTCCATATATCAAAATAATCAGGATCGAAAAAAAATTTGATCGAGCCATGTCCGTCCGTCCGTCCGTCCGTCCGTTAACACGATAACTTGAGTAAATTTTGAGGTATCTTGATGAAATTTGGTACGCAGATTCCTGAGCACTTATCTCAGATCGCTATTTAAAATGAACCATATCGGACTATAACCACGCCCACTTTTTCGATATCGAAAATTTCGAAAAACCGAAAAAATGCGATAATTCATTGCCAAAGGCGGTTAAAGCGATGAAACTTGGTAGATGTGTTGACGTTATGACGCAGAATAGAAAATTAGTAAGATTTTGGACAATAGGCGTGGCACCGCCCACTTTTACAAGAAGGTAATTTGAAAGTTTTGCAAGCTGTAATTTGGCAGTCGTTGAAGATATCATGATGAAATTTGGTAGGAACGTTACTACTATTACTATATATGCGCTAAATAAAAATTAGCAAAATTGGAAGAAGAACACGCCCACTTTTTAAAAAAAATTTTTTTTAATTCAAATTTTAACAAAAAATTTAATATCTTTACTCTATATAAGTAAATTAAGTCAAAATTCAACTCCAGTAATGATATGATGCAACAAAATACAAAAATAAAAGAAAATTTCAAAATGGGCGTGGCTCCGCCCATTTTCATTTAGTTTGTCTAGAATACTTTTAATGCCATAAGTCGAACAAAAATTTACCAATCCTTCGAAAATTTGGTAGAGGCATAGATTCTATGACGGTAACTGTTCTCTGTGAAAATGGGCGAAATCGGTGGAAGCCACGCCCAGTTTTTATACACAGACCACCGTCTGTCCTTCCGCTCGGCCGTTAACACAATAACTTGAGCAAAAACCGATATATCTTTACTAAACTTAGCCCACGTACTTACCTGAACTCACTTTATCTTGGTATAAAAAATGGCCGAAATTCGACCATAACCACGTCCACTTTATCGATATCGAAAAATACAAAAAATTAAAAAAATGCCATAATTCTATACCAAATACGAAAAAAGGGATGAAATATGGTAACTGGATTGGTTTATTGACGCAAAATATAATTTTGGAAAAAACTTTGTAAAATGGGTGTGACACCTACCATATTAAGTAGAAGAAAATAAAAAAGTTCTACAAGGCGAAATCAACAGCTCTTGGAATCTTGGCAGGAATACTGTTAGTGGTATTGCATATATAAATAAATTAGCAGTACCCCACAGATGATTTTCTGGATCACCTGGTCCACATTTTGGTCGATATCGCGAGAACACCTTCACATATACATCTAAGGGCCACTCGCTTTTAAAACCCTCATTAATACCTTTAATTTGATATCCATATCGTACAAACATATTCTAGAGTAACCCCTGGCCCTCCCTAATGGCGATATCTCGAAAAGGCGTCCACCTATAGACCTAATGCCCACTCCCTCTTAAAATGCTCAGTAACACCTTTCGTTTGATACCCATATCGTACAAACATTCTAGAGTCACCCCTGGCCCATCCTAATGGCGATATCTCGAAAAGGCGTCCACCTATAGACCTAATGTCCACTCCCTCTTAAAATGCTCAGTAACACCTTTCGTTTGATACTAATATCGTACAAACATTCTAGAGTCACCCCTGGCCCACCCTAATGGCGATATCTCGAAAAGGCGTCCACCTATAGACCTAATGCCCACTCCCTCTTAAAATGCTCAGTAACACCTTTCGTTTGATACCCATATCGTACAAACATTCTAGAGTCACACTTGGTCCACCTTTATGGCGATATCTCGAAAAGGCGTCCACCTATAGAACTTTTAAAATACTCATTACCACCTTTCATTTGATACCCAAATCGTACAAACATTCTAGAGTCACCCCTGGCCCACCCTAATGGCGATATCTCGAAAAGGCGTCCACCTATAGACCTAATGCCCACTCCCTCTTAAAATGCTCAGTAACACCTTTCATTTGATACCCATATCATACAAACACATTCTAGAGTCACCCCTGTCCCACCCTAATGGCAACATTTCGAAAAGGCGTCCACCTATAGACCTAATGCCCACTCCCCTTAAAATGCTCAGTAACACTTTTCGTTTGATACCCATATCGTACAAACATTCTAGAGTCACCCCTGGCCCACCCTAATGGCGATATCTCGAAAAGGCGTCCCTATAGACCTAATGCCCAATCCCTCTTAAAATGCTCAGTAACACCTTTCATTTGATTCCCATATCGTACAAACACATTCTAGAGACACCCCCGGTCCACCTTTATGGCGATATCTCGAAACGTCGTCCACCTATGGAACTAAGGATCACTCCTTTTCAAAATACTCATTAACAGCTTTCATTTGATACCCATATCGTACAAGCATATTCTAGAGTCACCCCTGGTCCACCTTTATGGCGATTTCTCGAAAAGGCGTTCACCTATAGAACTAAAGCCCATTCCCTTTTAAAATACTCATTACCACCTTTCATTTGATACCCATATCGTACAAACACATTCTAGAGTCACCCCTGGTCCACCTTAATGGCGATATCTCGAAAAGGCGTCCACCGATAGACCTAAGGCCCACTCCCTCTTAAAATGCTCAGTAACACCTTTCATTTGATACCCATATCGTACAAACAAATTCTAGAGTCAGCCCTGGTCCACCTTTATGGCGATATCCCTAAATGGCGTCCATCCATAGAACTATGGCCTACTCTCTCTTAAAATACTCTTTAATACCTTCCATTTGATATACATGTCATACAACCACATTCCAGGGCTACCCTAGGTTCATTTTCCTACATGGTGATTTTCCTTATTTTGTCTCCATAGCTCTCAACTCGGTATGTAATGTTCGGTTACACCCGAACTTAGCCTTCCTTACTTGTTTTTTAATCAGTTTACTGTCGACAGTTTACAGATATGTCATCGATTTTATATTGAAGTTTTATTTGTATTCATTTCCTAACAAAGCTAAAAGTCGCTAATAAAATTTTTTTAACATTGCGAGAAGAAATCGACAGTTTGCCGATATCAAATCGATAACCTTTTTATACCAAATCCATGGCTTTGCGATAACAAATTTATAACTTTTCAATAACAACCCGAATGCGAATTGGTAGCACTTCGATACTAAATCCTTATTTTTTTGAACACAAATAAATAAAAAAAAAATGTAAGGCGCGATAACCTCCGAAGAGATCTAAGGCCGAGTTTCTCTTCCAATTTGCGTCGTGCTCCTCTTGATTTTCCCTACAAATTGGCCGGACGGGACTTACATGTTTATGCCGACTCCGAAAGGTATCTGCAAGGCAGATGAGTTTTCACTGAGAGCTTTTCATGGCAGAAATACACCCGGAGCGCTTGCCAAACATTGCCGAGGGGAGACCACCCCGCTTAGAAAAATTTTCTTCTAATTTAAAAACCTTATTTCTAAAATTTTGATGTTGCTTTGCCCGGGGTGCGAACCCATAACTATCCGATATGAATAACTTTTTGTGAACAAATAATTAACTTATCTATGAAAAATTGATAAAGCTTCGAGAAAAAAACGATAGCACGGTGATAACAAATTAGTTTTAATATACTTACATCTCTATAATCTCCCATATAGCATTCCACTTCCAAAACAACGGTTACGCTTACACTTACCATACGGTTACATTCTGGATTCCCCCATGCCGTGCACAGATATTTTTACACAACAAAAACAAATTAACTGCTTTTACAGGGTGCAATGTTCAAAATGTTAGGGAGAATTTCATTTAATGCGCATTAAGCTGGGTTGATTTGCATGGACGAAAGTTAACCCATATCGCGCCATTGATTTTTCGATAGGTTTTGGGCTCAGGAAAAAAAATTTCCACTAAACATACCCAAAAAAATAATTTTCGAGCCTGCATAATTTGAGTTTTTTGACTTGTTCTTGTTTGAGGTTTTTGAGTTCTTTGATTTATATGGTTTTTTTCATGCCCTATTTAAAAAATTTTCACTTGATTTTAAAATGTTCATGTATACCCTGTCCGACTCAAATTTGGCCGCTAAAAACTTTAGCGATAACAGTTTTTTAAAAAAAAAAATAAATATTTTTTGGGTTTAGCGGAGCGTTTTGGTGAAAAATTTAAATTAAATTAAATTAAAAAATCGATTTCGACCAAAACAAGTCCCAAAAACCAAACAAAAATTTTTTCTTTTAAAACTGTTAATGCCAACGTTTTGACCGCATAATTTTAAGTGAGATAGGAACTATGAGACAAATTCGTTTTCATCGGCAACACTTTTGCATGTTTCTGAACAAACCCTTAAAAGAAATGGCGAAAAAATTAATTTTTTCACCAAAACAAAATTTTTTTTTTCAAAAAACTGTTATCGCCAAAGTTTTTAGCGGATAATTTTGAGTCGGCCAGGGTATACATGAAAATTTTAAAATCAAATGAAAATTTTTTAAGTTGGTCATGAAATAAAACTTAAAAATCAAAGAAAAAAAGTCAAAAAACTCAAATTTTGCAGGCCCGAAAATTTTTTTTTGGGTATGCTTAGTGGAACTTTTTTTCCTGAGCCCAAAACCTATCGAAAAATCGATGGCGCGATATAGGTTAATAAATCGACCCAGCTTAATGCGCATGTCAAACAAATGTCAGGATATTTTTTCATATCCTTATTTGACATTAGCTGCCTTCTCATGGCACCGTGACAAATTAAAAATTGTTAAGGAAATTATTTGTCCAGTTAGCAGTATTGCACAGTAATTAGTAATCACGTTGTAGTGATGAATTTAATGCACGGAATTGTTATTATTTTAAGTGCCATTATGTTTCTTTATTACAAACTGTACACACAACGAAATTCAGCGTTACAAAATATTCATGTGCTACGACCACCAAATCCTGAAACACCACAGCCACCCTCATTTTCACCGCTGCACGAATATGAAAATGGGGCGGTGTGTTCGGATAGTGATGTTTGCAGTAGGATTGGAAGGTGGCTGAATAATGCACGTACTCCCATTAATCTGTGCGAAGTTTTAAGTCTTAGTCCTTTTATTTTTCTCTTTCCAGAGATATAATGCAAAAGTCGGCTGGAAGCGCTGTCGATGCTGTCATTGCTACGCTCTTCTGCAATGGTCTACTGGCCATGCAGAGTATGGGACCTGGTGGTGGGGTCATCATGAATATTTACTCAGCTCATGAGCAACGTACCTACAGCATATTGAGTAGAGAGCGAGCGCCATTCAACTTTAAGCTACCAAATAATAATGTTAGCACGATTTTCTATTCTGCTTTGGGTATTGCAGTGCCTGCTGAAATAGCTGGCTATGCGGTAGCTCATCAACATTTTGGCAAATTACCATGGCATCAATTGGTTGAACCAACTACTAAATTATGTCATAACGGTTATATGCTAACCAAACATCAACGCGATGCGGCATACATTAATGGACGAGTGCTCCAAGAGAATGAGGTTTTGCGTAAAATGCTCATTGATCCAGCTACGGGCGAAGTGTATAGAACGGGTGCACATGTGCGGCCACCGCAGGTGCTGTGTCGCACTTATGAAGATTTAGCGCGTAATGGACCAATGGATTTTTATCATGGTAAATTAATGGAAAAAGTTATCGCAGATTTACGTGAGATCGGAAGCCCAATCGATGAATTGGATATGCGAAATATAACAGCTGAATTAGTACTCGCACCCAAAGTCAACCTAGGTCCATACACATTACATTTTACGCCACCACCTGGTAGTGGTTATATCGTTGGGTTTGTTATGAATATTTTACAGAAGTTTAGCGAAGAATTCGCGCAAGCAAAAGATATCGATGCCAGTGGACTACATCGCATTGTTGAAGCGCTTAAATTTGGTTTTGTCGAACGTTGGAAGCTGGTTGTGGAAGTGAATGAAGAGGTGCATAAAGTCAAGTTTAGTAATCCATTTAAATATAATTTTATTATGTTGCAGGAACTTGACATTCTCACAAATACAACGTACGCTCGGCATCTGGCCTATCTAATTGACGAGGCACGCACTTTCAGCGATGCCACAAGTTATGGCGCTTCTGAAGATCTAATCACACGCACAGAGCATGGTACAGCGCACATTTCGGTGCTGGCGCCAAATGGTGATGCTGTAGCTGCAACAAGCTCAATCAACTTTTAGTATGTACCCTTTTTATACTCAGTAACTATTGCTAGTGTGTTGGGTATTGTCGTTGTTATTAAGCGTCTTAATTAATAAATAACTAAAAAGATTATCGAAAATAAAGATGTTGCAGGCGCAAACTTCGGTGGAAAGCAGCGGAGCGTAACAAAATTCTAGTAGGTCATTTTCACCACCACCAAAAACTTTAACACAATTTTTAACATAATTTAAGCACAGAAATACACTGATTGGAGTTTTAGAGAGTAAAAGTTAAAATTCTTAACACATTACCTGAATAAAAAGTGTACAAATAATTATTAAATAACAAATACAACATCTTTATTTTCGATAATCGTTGATAACTGTAAGTTAGTTTGCTGTTTGGTGGAGCGACTCCAAATTGATTTCTTACCACAACACGTAAATGAATATTGAAAAGTCAAAACAGATACCATCGCCCAGTTTATACATCTAATTGATATTGAATATTGGAAAATCTTTTCAGACTTATCATGTTTGAGTTTTGAAAATTTTCAATAATGGATTTTCAAGCGATTTTATTTTAATATCGCAGTGCAGTGGATGACCGCACTGTAGGTGCTCCACCACTTCCACCATTTCCTCCGCCTCTGGCAGATTGCCCATAAAGTCCGAAAACCGCTCCTAGATTAAATAATTCCCTTCTTTAAACTTATTAATCGCCTCTTCAACTGAGTGCTGCGAGATTCGATATCTAATGAGACATAAGAAAGCAAGACCTAATGAAACATTTGATGCCTCTCTTACGGTTCCCCCATAAATTCAAAAACAAAAATTCAGAAACCCATTTTTTTAGAAAACATTAGCCAGAACCCTTTTTCAGAAAGTCAAAATTCGGAATTCAAATTTCAGAAGTAAAATGTCAGAAGTCAAAATTCAGAAGTAATCAGACAGCAAAAAAACATTAAATTTTGCGCAAAATTTTATGTTTTTTTGCTGTCTGATTACTTTCTGAATTTTGACTTCTGAAATTTTACTTCTGAATTTTTTTTCAGCATGGAACACAGCAACGTCAAAGAAGGCGTTATATTCAATCGAATTATGGAATATGTATAATATCACCAAATTGGGTGAAGTCCGTACAAATATTTCCATCGAAAGGTGGCACAACGTCATTCTAAGTGCGTTTTGGACACACCCTAATATATTTAATTGCTTAAATAAAATAATAAACGAACAGGCAATAATAGAAACAAAACAGCAATATTCAGCTCGAGGTGAACCATATCGAAAACGCAAGAAAAAATATAAAGACTTCGTTTTTTAATATTGTAAATTCAAAAGATCGCGGGTTCGAATAGAGCTCAAGGCCTAAAAATAATTATTTTATCATTATTATTGTTATGATACATTTTTTCTTAATTGAAACAACAAACATTGTTAATACATCCCAGAGCACGGGGAAAAAGTGTCAATAAAATATGACACTATGTACCATTGCCATGAAACAAGTCCAATTTTCACATCCATTGTGCAACAGATGTCGCAGTGCTGTGAATATCAATTGGTAAGAACCAGAATAGAAGTAGAAATAATGAAGACAAACAAACAACCGCCGTGATAGCTGAATGGTTATAGACGAGGCGCCTAAACGTTGCCGATGAAGGAATTTAGCAGTGCCCGAAATGGATCTATACAACGAGCTTTGGCAGTTGTCTAAATTTTTTTCTTTCTTCTATTCTAATTTAAAATTTTTTCAATTAAGAAAAAATTTATCATAACAATAATAATGATAAAAAATTATTGTTAGGCCTTGAGCTCGATTCGAACCCGCGATCTTACAAATCAGTAGGCCGATATAACAACAAAAATTGTAAATTCATTTGAAAAAGAAAAACGCGAAAAAATGAATTAATTACATCATCGTACAGGTCTAAAAGTAGGATATGTAGCAGCACGCACATACACAGCCACGCTCACCTGATAAAATGCTTGTTCTTGTGCGTTTTTTTTTGCGGGCTATTTGGCACTGTTGTACTTCTTAGGTCCAAGAAAAGTTTAGTACCTGCTAACAAAAACTGGGTAAAATTTTTATTGTAAAATTACAAAGAAATATCCTTACTTACTTTCAAATGAGCACTTAATTACATCTCTCTTTCAAATCCATATGTTTTGAACAATTTTAATTAACAAATTGTGATACTTTATTACCGGAGACGATATACATAATTCCTTCCAAATAAATAAACGTTTTTGAATTTTGAGAAAAATTTTATGTTTTTTCTGTCGTCTAATTACTTTCTGAATTTTGACTTCTGAATTTTGCCTTCTGAAATTTGGCTTGTGAAAAATGAGTACTGAAATTAGATTTCTGAGATTTGACTTCTGAGTTTTGACCTCTGAATTTTGTCTTTCTGAAAAAAGGGTTCTGACTAATGTTTTCCGAAAAAATGTGTTTCTGAATTTTTGCTTTCTGAATTTATGGAGGGCACCCTCTCTTAGATTGGGCAGCATAAAACTTCTTTATTTCGATATCTGATATTCGCTACGGCTGAGCGCACGCAGAAGAAATGGGTGATGGTTTCTTTGCAACATTCATGGCCATGATTCCTGCACATTGAAAGGGATTTAAATTTTTTTACAGGTAGGTCCAATGGCCTACGGTCCTATAAATGTGGCAGTGACTTAAAATTTTTATTTCTGATCTAGACAGTAACATCTCTATTAAAATTTTTCTCGTAATTAGGCAATAATTGTTTGGTGATCTCACAGCTGTATGTAGCCTTTTGATGCAAGTTTATGATGCATCGTGACTGCCTCAGTGATGTCTAACAATATGCCGGCCTTTGATAGTTTATCCGCTTTCTCAACGCCGTCATTATTACTGGGATTGGGTGCCGTAATAAGTACCATAGTCGTTACAATCATACGACCAACTGCAGGATTCCCTAACATGAATCGATTGACCACCTCTGAATTAGTAACATCGTATGGAAGATACTAGCTGATTTTGGGAGACGGATGAATAGTGCGAATTTTAACGGTTCGGGGAAGACGACCGTCCATTTTGGACCCGGGTGTGTAAATTGAGATGGTCAAGTTCAAAATGGATGAAATGTATTCCGCTGTTTCATCCCCATTCATAATGCTTCTGCAGGTGTTGTTTTTTAACCATAAAAACGGTCCGCGAAGATTTACACAGTGTAACAGTTGTGGGTAGTCTTTTGCCAAATTGAGTCCGGAACACTCTGATATTATCATCTCTTGATGCTATGCCCACTGTCAAGAGAACGATTTTTTTATCCCTCGAACGGAATGGAAAAACCCTTTTCAGTCGGTGGCATGTTGCTCATGACGTTTCTGAACCTTTACAGTGCACACAAGCAGTTCTTGTATCTTGCCTTGCTTATTACTCAAATAGGTCGTCTCTAATGGTTTCTAAGAAGGTTCCCGCACTTACGTGGAGTTTCTACAAACAACTGGTGGCCGCCGTGGTGTGATGGTAGCGTGCTCCGCCTGCCACACCGAAGATCCTGGGTTCACTCCCCGGGCAAAGCAACATAAAATGTTGGAAACAAGTTTGTTCAATTAGAAGAAAATTCGAGTTAGCATAAAACAAGTAGGTCCCGTCCCGCCAATTTGTAGGGAAAAATTAAAAGGAGCACGAGGCAAATTGGAAGGGAAGCTCGGCCTAAAATCCCTTTGGAGGTTATCGCGCCTTACATTTATTTATTTTAGTTCGAGATAATCCATTCATGGATAGATGGGGCTTGACATAGGAAATTAAGGTAGCAGTCCGTTGATTCCACCAAGAGCGTGGCGTTGACTTTTACGGTTCGTGCGTAAAACATTGAACGACAATGAATAAAGCTCTTTCTAAGTGCGTCAGACACCAGTACAAAATGACAGATCCCTTCTAGACTCTGAGGTCTACAAAAAAAGCTAATTATGTAGGTGTGAAGGCCGAACACACACCTAAATAAAACAACATTAAAAAGGAGATCAGTATCAAACAAACTGCAACAGATCGTGACCGTCGTTAGTTTGTGAGTATTGTCTTAATATTTCAAAGGCAATAATGCGCAAACTAAGAAGGGTCATATCCGATTGTTGGTTTGGCGGCTACTTATCTATTTGTGCTATTTCGCTTTCATTTAAGTATGCATCATTAATATTCTCACAGGCAGCTTTTCTTGTTATTGCGCGCAGCTTTACGCGCTTAAAATATACCTGTCGTAGGCATGGCTGTCGTAAGAGGCTACAAAAATGTGCAAACCCAGAAGGTTCAATGAAGTCATATCAAATCGTGCCTGAGATGGTCGAGTTAAAAAAAAAAAATAAATATAAAGTGCGATAACCTCCGAAGAGATTCAAGGCAGAGCTTCTCTTCCAATTTGCGTCGTGCTCTTCTTGATTTTCCCTACAAATTGGCCGCACGGGACCTACATGATTTATGCCGACTCCGAACGGCATCTGCAAGGCAGATGAGTTTTCACTGAGAGCTTTTCATGGCAGAAATACAGCCGGAGCGCTTGCCAAACACTGCCGAGGGGCGACCCTGCTTAGAAAAATTTTCTTCTAATTGAAAAACCTTATTTCTATAATTTTGATCTTGCTTTGCCCGGGGTGTGAACCCAGGGCATACGGTGTGGGAGGCGGAGCACGCTACCATCAGACCACGGTGGCCGCCAACGATGGTCGAGTTAGTAGCTTAATAATGATAAGTTCCGGAACGAACAGGCTCAATATCCGGCAAACAGCCATTATCATTGATAACGCCATTGCTCCAATTATTACAAAATTAGCCCACTTTATATAACAGATAAGGCTTTATACAGCATATGAACTAATAAGACCTTACCAGCGCAGCTTCGGACCTGGTAAGTCTCCTTTCGGGTAGACCTTAACGGTACAACCAATTCTATAGAAGACTCACCATAAGATATGCCTGCATGTTACTGAAATTGACTTCCTTGCAATATCAGTTACTAAAACAGGATTTGGAAGGACCTATCCGGGCATTGGAATCAAAATGGAGTAACAGAAAAGGAAAGACCCGATTAAGTTTGCAAGAAAGGGTGGACGAAGATTTCATTTCACTTGATATTACGTATAGGCATCCAATATTGTCTTAACGGTTAAAGGTCAATAAAGATAGTCTTAGCTTAATCTCGGTTTGGCTTCAACAAAACTTAGATTACTTCAGTTGTATTAAAAATAAATGTAAGGCGCGATAACCTCCGAAGAGATCTAAGGCCGAGCTTCTCTTCCAATTTGCGTCGTGCTCCTCTAGATTTTCCCTACAAATTGGCCGGACGGGACCTACATGTTTTATGCCGACTCCGAACGGCATCTGCAAAGCAGATGAGTTTTCACTGAGAGCTTTTCATGGCAGAAATACACCCGTAGTGCTTGCCAAACACTGCCGATGGGCGACCCCACTTAGAAAAATTTTCTTCTAATTGAAAAATCTTATTTCTAAAATTTTGATGTTTCTCTGCCCGGGAGTTGAACCCAGGGCATACAGTGTGATAGGCGGAGCACGCTACCATCTCACCACGGTGGCCGCCAGTTAGTTGTATTACCTAAGTAAATTTTAAAAATAATAATAAATATATATTTTTCATTTCCTAATTACAGTTTTGGCTGTGGCAAGATAGGCAAACGCACAGGACTGATTTTCAATAATGCCATCTCCGACTTTACCATAGATGGACTACAAAATTACTTCGATCTGCCAAATATGCCTCATACGAATCGCGTAAAACCGGGCACATCTCCCATGTCATCGATGAGTCCCATTATAGTTACAGATCGTAATGGTGAAGTGCGTTTGGTCACAGGTGCTGCTGGCGGCACAAAAATTATATCCGTTTTAGTTCATTTGCTCGTGCGTATACTCTGGTTGGAGCAAAATATTAAACAAGCTATCGATGCACCGCGTTTCCATCATCAATTAGAACCGAATATTTTAGAATATGAATATGGTATCTTACAGAGTGTTATTACCGCCTTAGAGGCTAAAGGGCATCAAACCAAACGTTACAGGGAGCGCGGTTCGGCTGTTTGTGGGATTGAAAAACTTCGGGGTAAAGTTTTTGGTAATGCGGATTATCGCAAGGAAGGTGATGTTATCGGTTTTTAAAGTTTGGGGAAAATAAAATATCGATTAGTAATTTTTGCCTTAATATTGTTAACGTCATATAAGTTTATAGTTAGTCAAACAGTAAATTTAGAAAATATGTAAGCGAAAACTAGTAAAGGTATTATTCATTAAAATATCAGAGCTTCAATCTTTATTAAAATTTTAAATTAGAAATAACTTTTCAAAAATTTTAAATAATATTGTGATATTCGATTAAAAAAAAAAAAACAAGTTCGAAATAAATATTAATACAAACCCAGCCAGCATTTTTTGAAAAAATTGATCAAAAAATATTTAAATATCATACCGCAAGATGATTAAAAACGTTCAAATTTAAAAGAATTTTCTGTTCGAAAATTAACGTATCGTCGGGAGAAAAATGTACCATAAATGTGATTATTCTTGAATAATCATTTAGATTCCTATTTCAAAACGCTTTTTATTCATATTTGATAACATTGTAAAATTGAGCTTTAATAGTTTTAGAGTAGTATTTGACTGCTTTTCAAAGTCATTTTCTGATCATATTCGTGAATATATTTCAATCGTTTTGGTTGAGATTTTTGAATGCCACTATAATGCATTTATTCTTTATATCTCATTCAAAATATGATACTACATAATAATCTTATTTCATCAGGGGAAAAAAGCATGCGAAAGTGAGCTATTCGAACCACAGGTAACTCGCAAACAAACTTGACCGATATACACCTACGACTACAACATCCAACATCAGCATTATCGTCTGCATCTTAAAATACGGATGCGATACGGGATGTTGAAGCCGTATCCAGGTATGTATGTCAAGATAGTTTCGCTTACCTGGGGTTCAAATAGCTCACAACCTATGTATTGTCCAATCATTATGTATTTTCTGGGTAGCTGAAGGGGAGAAATGGTTGGGGAAATCTTCGTTCACGAGCAGCATTACATTATTTTTGTCTTGAAGAATATCTTTTGCATAAATAGTAAAATTTTTATATATTTTTTCTTAGCTTCATGATTGAAAAAATATGTGTATGTGAAAAAAATATAATTTTTAATGAAAAGTAAAATTTCAATAAGTATAAAATTCATTATTCAGTCAACAAATATATTCATAAAAGATTCAGAAAGCAGAATGAAAAATGATTATAAATTGTTGATCACCTAAAGCAAACACATTTGATTCAAAAATGATTCCAAAATGTGATCGAAAAATGCTTTTTAGCTTTTCATCATCAAAACTATTCATATTTGATTATTTCTTTTGTTCAATTGTATGATAACTCATTATTTAGTCAGAAAGAGTAATCAAATTGTATTGATATGTAGGGAAATTCAAAATTGAATCACCTAAATGCTGAGTGGGAATGTGCCGAATACTTAGATAATACCCTCCATTAAAATAATGAAAATCAATTAAAATAACATTATAATTATGTAGCTCAAATATAGTTATATTTAAAATGAGTAGATGGGGATTTCCTCTCCGTTTAACCCTCTATTCTGTAGTTCCATTCATACGCGGGCGGTTAAGAGTTAGCGATGATGCGAAGCGCAATATTTAGCTATACGTGTCTTCACCCCGACTGTCAACACATTGCACGTTAATCGATTCCTACTGACGAAACGCGTGAGATGAACTCGACGGTTCGAGGTAATCATAATATTCGAAAGGACCCTCCAAAACCATCGGAAACTGTCTTTATTGCGACTAAAACAACGTAATATAAGAAACAGGGCTATACTGATATAACAGCTCTTACTCGGATGAAATCGGATAAAACGAACGTTCGTTACGTAATTGAAAATGTGGTAAACAAAAAAAATTTCTGTCGTTAACAATCACTTTAAATATCTGAAGGTATAGCAAAGCTCTTACCAAATGTGCCTCTCTGCTTTGGTTGGAAGAGCCATACTGGCTGAGCCATAAGTTTGACAAATGTCAACGTTTGTCTAACATCCATATTTATACTCAGCTGAGCAGAGCTCACAGAGTATATTAATTTTGTTCGCATAACGGTACCCCGCAACGGCATAAACCAATAGAGATAGATATAGACTTCTATATATCAAAATGATGTGGGCGAAAAAATAAATTCATTTAGCCATGTCCGTCCGTCCGTCCGTCTGTCCGTAAACACTATAACTTCAGTAAATTTTGAGGTATCTTAATGAAATTTGGTATGTAGGTTCCTGCGCACTCAATTGCGATAATTCATTACCAAAGACGGATAAAGCGATGAAACTTGGTTGGTGGGTTGACCTTATGACGCAGAATAAAAAATTAGTAAAATTTTGGACAATAGGCGTGGCACGGCCCACTTTTAAAAGAAGTAATTTATAAGTTTTGCAAGCTGTAATTTGGCAGCTGAGTATGTAATTTTCGGACAATAGGCGTGGCACCGCCCACTTTTAAAAGTAGGTAATTTAAAAGTTTCGGTTACACCCGAACTTAGCCTTCCTTACTTGTTTTTGTTTAATACTGTATCGGCGGTATTCATTCATTGTATAACTAAAAGCTAGAAAACAATTAGGTAAGTCCTAGGTACTAGTCATCACTATTGATAGTCAACCGCTCATATCTTTACAAATGATATTTTCATTTATGGATAAGTAAGACCAACTGAACCTTAATTAGGTTATGCTACGCCTCACGGTTTAGAAATTCCACGCGCCTAACGCCCAAGGCGTTGAGGAGTGTGATGACTAGTACCTAGCACCTTCCTAATTATTTTGTAGCTTTTAATGTTATTATTGCTTAAGGTAAGTATTGTTCTCAATAGAACCGTTTAACTAGAATTTTCTTTTTCTTATTTTATTTCCAAATTTTTATATAATTGCCTATTATTTACCAAAATTTCTCTTACAAAAATTTAACGTGCTCCAATGATTTTGACGTCAATGCTACTGGGACTTGAATTTTTTACTTAAATTTGACTTACAAAATTTTAACTTATATGCACCAAAGTATTCTGATGTCTACCGGACTGTATGTAATATTTGTTCCAAACATAAGCCAAATCGGACCACAAATACGAGTTTTTCGAATATCTCAATCCTGGCGGCACATATCGTGAATCTTTTTTATAAAGCGAATTCTATTCTTGTAATTTTTGTTCCAAATATGAGCCAAATCGTACCATAAGTACGATTTTTTCGAATATCTCAATCCTTCGTCACCTGCTGCGATTATTTCATAGCCGCTTTCAATTCCTGTATGTAATATGTGTTCAAAATATGTCCAAATACGTCTACAAATACGATTTTTTTGATTATCTCGATTCTTGCGCCACCTGGCGGCGATTTTTTTCATGGGTCGCTTTCTACATCTGTGTGTAATATGTGTTCCAAATATGAGCCAAACCGGAATAAAAATACGATTTTTTGAAAAATATCGATCCATACGCCACTTAACGGAATTTTTTTTATTGCATTGCTTTCGAGTTCTGAACAATATTCCAAGATTCAAGCTTGTAGCTTATCGGGAACTTACATACATTTCAATTACAAAATTCGTAAACAACGCTACACAGAGTCAAGCTAAATAAAACCGTTTATAAAAGATAATTTTCGATCAGGTTCGCCCGAAGCAAACCGAAATTTTGCAGAAGTTCGGTCATTCCTTATTGTAAAACAAATTAACCCTTTTTTCTACTTTCCTTGTTACAAAATCCATTTACCTTAATTAACGATTAAATCCACGCCTTTTCAAATCAATTAAGGTAAGTTTGTATCAATATTAGGTATGAAAACCAACTGATTATATGTGATTTCACAATTTGGTAGAGCATTAGTAAAGTACACTTTAACGGTATAAGAGCTTCAAGAAAATATTGGTAACAATTAAAAAACTAAACTAAAGCAATGGCCAGGATACCAAATAAATGCAACAAAAAAATTGCGCAAAACCATAAACGCATGAGAATTGTGAAAATTATTGGCACCTACATTGAAAAATTTATGCGACAAACTGATTTACAGGGATTGAGATATGTTGGCAATCCCCATCTAGCGTTATGGGAAAGGTAAGGTACATAATTATTTGATAGCCCATGTCATTGAAGACTGAAGCGAGTATTGGAGATGTAGGCAGTAAAACATATGGCGATGTAAGCAGTACCGCGAGCATTATCCATTTTTGTCAGGAAAGGTATGCTTGGACGTGTTTAACTTAGCAAGCTCGTATGCAGTACAGTTTTTCCGAATGTCGTGTATCCCATGTAAGGACTACACGGCTCTGTTGGGCCATCTTCTAAAGAGTATAAGTAAGAGTCAAGGAATCGTCGGCGTATATGGACAGCGAAGCACCGGTCCGACTCCACCCAATCATTCCTGCTGGAAGTATTTACCACGAAGTTTGCTTAGTCTGCAACTAATGTGGTTGCACAGCAGTCCATGCTTCGAGGAAGAAAACTATAATTGCTTATTATACTAAAGTCTCATGTATATCTAGTAGTTGACTCTCTTAAGCGTTGATCTGACGCTGCCAACGCTCGGCATGCTTCTGAGTCTAGAATGATCGGAGTATCTTCGCTTGGCGTTGTTCTTAGAGTGTCACTAATGCTACTAGATAGATGACCACTTCCGAACACCATTTAAATCCGGTAAGTTTACCGGTTATATTATGTATCATTTAGGTATGAGACAAGCTCCACTTAATCGAAATTGAAGCTGAGTCACACAAAAAGTTTGAGGGCATTTGCTTCTGTAAGAAATAGCTTGGCCATCAGTTTGAATTTTCCCGTCCCCAACTTGTACCTCCATAAAACGAGTTTACTGTTAGGTTCCATAGAAGCGGGGACAAAGCGTGTTATAACACACTTACTTTCCCACTAGGAACGTTTTTATACCCGACTAGCTATGCCGTTGTTAATAGCATTTGGGCTTATGTTGTTGACCCTCAATTTCTAGGAAGGTCACAAGACAATAATCCTTTTCGACCAAGGATGTTTCAATAATAGAAACTACGCTGTGAAGCGCAGTTCCAATTGATTTAACTTTGATGAACGCATATTGATAGCTATGTCGTTTGGCTCGTAGTGATTGAGAGGCGTGGTTTTAAAAGCCTATACAAAATATTCCCGCTGAAAACCAACTGATTATATGTGATTTCAGAATTTGTTAGAGCATTAGTAAAGTAGACTTTAACGGTATAAGAGCTTCAAGAAAATAGCGGTAACAATTAAAAAACTAGACTAAAGCAATGGCCAGGATACTAAATAAATGCAACAAAAAAATTGCGCAAAACCATAAACGCATGAGAATTGTGAAAATTATTGGCACCTGAAAAGTTTACGCGACAAACTGATTTACAGGGATTGAGTTATGTTGGCAATCCCCATCTAGCGTTATGGGAAAGGTACGGTACATAAATATTTGATAGCCTATGTTATTGAAGATTGAAGGGAGTATTGGAGATGTAGGCAGTAAAACATTTGACGATGTAAGCGGTACCGCAAGCCTTACCAATTTTTGTGAGGAAAGGTTTGCTTGGACGTGTTTAACCTAGCAAGCTCATCTGCAGTACAGTTTTCTCCAATGTCGTGTATCCCATGTAAGGAGTACACGGCTCTGTTAGACCATCTTCTAAAGAGTATAAGTAAGAGTCAAGGAATTTGGTCACGTTTGAGTGTTGCTAGAAATGAAAATTTTCTTGACGATAACTTAGAATCGTCGGTGTATATGGACAGCGAAGCACCAGTCCGACTCCACCCAATAATTCCTGCCGGAAGTATTTACCACGAAGTTGCTGTATCTGCAACTCTTGTGATTGCACAGCAGTATATGCTTCGAGGAAGAAAACTATAATTGTTTATTATACTAAAGTCTCATGTAGTTCTAGTAGTTGACTCTCTTAAGCGTAGAGCTGACGCTACAAACGCTCCGCATGCTTCTGAGTCAAGAATGATCGGAGTAGCTTCGCTTGGCGTTGTTCTCAGAGTGTCACAAATGCTACTAGATTGATGACCATTTCCGAACACCATTTAATTCCTGAAAGTTTACCGGTGGTGTTATGTATCATTTAGGTATAAGACAAGTTCCACTTAATCGTAATTTACGCTGAGTCACGAAAAAAGAAATAGCTTGGTCATCCGCTACAATTTTTCAGTCCCCAACTTGTACCTCCTTAAAACGTGTTTACTGTTAGGTTCAATAGAAGCGGGGAAAGAACAGCGCCCCGTGGTGGCCCTTTTTGACAAAGCGTTTTATAACACACTTACTTTCTCACTGGGAACGTTTTTACACCCAGATTAGCTATGGCGTTGTTAACGGCATTTGGGCTTATGCTGTTGACCCTCAATTTCTAGGAAGGTCACAAGACAATAATCCTTTTCGACCAAGGACATTTCAATAATAGAAACTACGCTGTGAAGCGCAGTTCAAATTGATTTAACTTTCATGTACGCATATTGATAGCTATCTCGTTTGGCTCGTAGTGATTAAGAGGTGTGGTTTTGAAAGCCTATACAAAATGTTATGGGCCGTATGCTGATGACTTTAATTTGCCTAGGAGTATGCGGTTTCTCAGGCTTATATTTTTAACATATCGCCTTTGTTGGCAGATTCACCTGATTTTCGCTACTTTCTCTATCTTCCAACAAACGAACTTTTCGTGTTGTTTAATTGGAAGCTATGGCACAGCACGCGTGATATCGGACAATCCTTAGTTTCGCCACATTTCATACGGCGTGCAGCTAGTGGGCCTACTAAGAATGAAATGTTTTAATTGCTTTCAGCGACATACGTTGTGCGTAAATGTGTCCGGTTTTCCCTTTTGTAAATAATAATAATAATAACAATAATTCTTAACGGTTTTACCCTTCAAAGCCCACCCAACCGACACGAGGGGCGCATCCGCATGACGTACGGATTTGTAGTTTTTGTTTGCCGAGTCGTTGGAAGGCAAGGATTTGTTAAGCGTACAAATCTAAAACTGAAAGAATTGTTAAACTCATCAGCTAAGTAAAACACCAGAAGTGTATGTTAAGTTCTACTGATATATATATATATATATATATATATATATATATATACACTAAGGGATACTATAATATCTAATCCGATACTAAGCAGTCACTTGTATCTACATAAACAAATCAATCATTAGGTCTACACATATGTATGTACATACAGCAGCGGAGAGGTATGCAATCATTAGCAAAGTAGTTTTCACACATACACATGCATATATCTGAGATACTCACAAAAGTATGCAATCATCGATGGAAGTATTACTCACATATACACGCGCTATATAACTATAAACGTGCATCTGTAGTTTATAGCTGGCAACTAAGTAGTAAATTCTAGAAGAAGAAACGCCTAGAAGTATGCGAACTAGACAGTAGAGAGTATAAAACGAGCGAAAGCTGAGTAAGAAGCAATCAGTTTGATTTAAGCGCCTATCAGTTGCGAAGTATAAGCGTTATTGTGGAGTATTTTCAAAGTAGTCTAATAAAGACCATTTTGCACTATTGAATATTGGAGTTGTTTATCCAACAATTTAGCGATACGAACATTAGTAGAAGGTGTAAAATAAGCGGAGTTTCCATAAATTCGTTACAAAATACATATATATATATTAGGGCGGTTCGATTTAAAAATCGCTCATTGCTCTGTGAAAATCGTATTCTAGGGATCAAAATAAGAAACTTTGCCGAAGGAACCATACCTCTAAAACGAATTCTGATGTCCCCCCCTTTGGGTCGAACTTTTGGGTAGGGGCAATTTCAATTCTACCTGCTGTGTCTTGTGGTGGCTTAAAAAAAACAATACAAGCAATTTTACGATCTGCAATTGTGTCACAGTTATACCTTCATTTTTTAAAACGGTTGAATAAAAGACCAACACAACTATGTTTACGACATGCAAATGCATCACAGTGACGCCTTGGTTTTTTTTTCAAAATTTGCCCCTACGACCCAAAGGGGGGGACATCAGAGGTATGGTTCCTTCGGCAAAGTTTCTTATTTTGATCCCTAGAATATGATTTTCATAGAGCAATGGACGATTTTCTTGCCTCCCCGTAAATGGACCCGGCCTAATATATATACTTTCACGAAGAGAGGAGAGAATAGATTGTTCAGTGCTAAAAGGTGATACCGTAGTATCAATTATTCTTGAGTAATAGTTATAATCCAGACACAGATTGCGGAAGGGCTCCTTTAATTCAAAATTGGTTTCAGGAAAAGAGGCTTAAAATGTCTAGTTGGAGAAAAAGGAATATTAAAGTAAACTTCGTTTAGTAAAATAGGACTAGAAACCAAGCCATTCACTCATTTTATTATAAAAACTACTGCAAGAATCTCTCTACGACTTGCAAGGGTGGGAGAATTAATAAGTTGATAACGCGGATCTAAATTATTGATCCATATTCTATTATTGGTACAACTAATGTTGTAAAAAGAGTTTTCGTAGCATAAGGATAGATAAATTCTTTACGAATGCTAAAAAACACCTCTAGCCTTATTAAATAAAAAAAAATAAATGTAAGGCGCGATAACCTCCGTAGAGATCTAAGGCCGAGCTTCTCTTCCAATTTGCGTCGTGCTCCTCTTGATTTTTCCCTACAAATTGGCCGGACGGGACCTACATGTTTTATGCCGACTCCGAACGGCATCTGCAAGGCAGATGAGTTTTCACTGAGAGCTTTTCATGGCAGAAATACAATCGGAGCGCTTGCCAGACACTGCCGAGGGGCGACCCCGCTTAGAAAAATTTTCTTCTAATTGAAAAATCTTATTTCTAAAATTTTGATGTTGCTTTGCCCGGGAGTTGAACCCAGGGCATACGGAGTGATAGGCGGAGCACGCTACCATCACACCACGGTGGCCGCCTTATTGATAGTTGCATTATTATGAAGGTTTGAAACTAAGCTTGCTATCCATTGCAACCCCTAAGTGAACAAACTCATACACTTGCTCAAGATTATAATTTTGTATAGGAAGCTGGCTGCGCCTTTCTACTCGCCGACATATTTCTGTTTGGCTTGATTTGTTGGAACACAGATCACAGATTTGATACTAGCGTATATTTGTAAACAAACTTATATCGAAAACATATTCATCTTAATTAATTTATCTTCTCTTCGTGTAGGGCATATTTTCTCATTTGGTTTATAGCTTGCATATGCATAGCTATTGGTTTTAGCAACAACGTTTTTATACGCTGGGATACAACGCCTGTAATTATTGCTTTGGACAGTGAAACGACTTCTATAGAAACTATACCATTTCCTGCTATTACAGTTTGTAATATGAATCAACTTTTACGTAGCAAAATCGATTATTCGCCAAAGTGAGCTATTTCATTTGTTTTATTTTTTAATGAATCCTAACACTCTAATTTACATATGTACATATATTTGTGTATACATTTTCTATTATAGTCACTCACTTAGCTATGCCAGGACTTTAAAGATATGCTTGCAAGCTTTCGATTATAGTCACTTCGATGATTTGAAGCCTTTCTCAAAGGATGACACTTTCGCGAATTTCATTTGGCAGGTGATGATCAATATTTCATACATGAATACATTGTTATATTTTAAGATCGTCTCGCTTTCTTTCAGAATGGACAATCTTGTGATGATTTGATTGTATATTGCCGTTATGGTGGTAATGAATATCGCTGTTCTGACCTTTTCAGGGAAGTGCTTGTGGATGAGGGCGTTTGTTGTGCCTTTAACATATTACATCCATCCTATTTGTATAAAGGAAAGTAAGTTGATAAATCAAAATATTTTTGACTTGCATCAGGATATGTTTAATATTGATTTAAAAGCTTTAAATGTTTTTTATTTTTTGTAATATTTTAGATATTTATTCGTTCGCGATTATACATCATCAATTGGTACGATACCAATCGATTGGAATGTGGAAACTGGATATGCTGATAATTTACCTTTATATTACTATCCGCGCCCTGTGCGTGGTAATTCAATCTTGAAATATTATTAAATTGAATCTTAACTTATCTAAACAATCTTTATCTAGGCGTTGGAATTTCTTTGGGGTTTACTTTTGTTCTCAATGCTAATATCAGTGAATATAGATGCTCTTCAACTTTAAGTACTGGGTTAAAGGTATTTATGTATGTATATAGTTATGTCAAGTAGCCTCCGGTATTAATTATTATAAAGTAAAATGAGAAGATTTACCAGCTTTGGGATTAAAACAATCGAGATGTAACCCCGCGACCAACAGAAAATGTTTCTTGCCAACAAGATAAAAATCAGGTCCTATAAATATCGCTTCAAACATATTCAAATACAGTAGCGAGCAGAAAACTGCAGTGGCAATTTTAAACAATTCTTGGCATTAAATATTTCTTTTTTTATTTCGATATTTTATAAAAAAAACTTCTATGAATTTTGTAACTGCAAGTTTGCAAACAAATCTCAAAACTATTTTCTAAAAAAACAAGTAAGGAAAGTTAAGTTCGGGTGTAACCGAACATTACATACTCAGTTGAGAGCTATGGTGACAACATAAGGGAAAATAACCATGTAGGAAAATGAACCGAGGGAAACCCTGGAATGTGTTCAAATGAAAGGTATTAAAGAGTATTTTGTGAGGGAGTTGGCCATAGTTCTATAGGTGGACGCCATTTAGGGATATAGCCATAAAGGTGGATCAGGGTTGACCCTAGAATTTGTTTGTACGATATGGGTATCAAATTAAAGGTGTTAATGAGTATTTTAAAAGGGAGTAATCCTTAGTTCCATAGGTGGACGCCGTTTCGAGATATCGCCATAAAGGTGGACCAGGGGTGACTCTATAATGCGTTTGCACGATATGGGTATCAAATGAAAGGTGTTAATGAGGGTTTTAAAATGGAGTGGTGGTTATTGTATAGGTGGTCGCATTTTCGAGATATCGCCATAAAGGTGGACCAGGGGTGCCCTAGAATTTGTTTGTACAATATGGGTATCAAAAGAAAGGTGTTAATGAGTATTTTAAAAGGGAGTAATCCTTAGTTCCATAGGTGGACGCCGTTTCGAGATATCGCCATAAAGGTTGAGCAGGGGTGACCCTAGAATTTGTTTGTACGATATGGGTATCAAAAGAAAGGTGTTAATGAGTATTTTAAAAGGGAGTGGGCCTTAGTTCTATAGGTGGACGCCGTTTCGAAATATCGCCATAAAGGTGGACCAGGGGTGACTCTAGAATTCGTTTGAGCAATATGGGTATCAAACGAAAGGAGTTAATGAGTATTTTAAAAGAAAGTGGGCCTTAGTTCTATAGGTGGACGGCTTTTCGAGGTATTGCAATAAAGGTGGACCAGGGGTGACTCTAGACTTTGTTTGATATGGGTATCAAATTAAAGGTATTAATGAGAGTTTTAAAAGGGAGTGGTGGTAGTTGTATATGTGAAGGCGTTTTCCAGATATCGCCCAAAATGTGGACCAGGGTGACCCAGAACATCATCTGTTGGACACCGCTAATTTATTTATATATGTAATACCTGCCAAGATTTTAAGGGTTTTTTATTTCGCCCTGCAGAACTTTTTCATTTTCATGCTTCTTAATATGATAGGTGTCACAACCATTTTATAAAGTTTTTTCTAAAGTTATATTTCGCGTCAATAAAACAATCCAATTACCTTACCATGTTTCATCCCTTTTTTCGTATTTGGTATAGAATTATGGCATTTTTTTCATTTTTCGTAATTTTCGATATCGAAAAAGTGGGCGTGGTCATAGTCGGATTTCGTTCATTTTTCATACCAAGGTAAAGTGAGTTCAAGTAAGCACGTGAAATAAGTTCATTAAAGATATGTCGATTTTTGCTCAAGTTATCGTGTTAACGGCCATGCGGAAGGACAGACGGACGACTGTGTATAAAAACTGGGCGTGGCATCAACCGATTTCGCCCATTTTCACAGAAAACAGTTAACGTCATAAAATCTACGCCCCTACCAAATTTCAAAAGGATTGGTTAATTTTTGTTCGACTTATGGCGTTACAAGTATCCTAGACAAATTAAATGAAAAAGGGCGGAGCCACGCCCATTTTGAAATTTTCTTTTATTTTTGTATTTTTTTGCACCATATCATTACTGGAGTTGAATGTTGACATAATTTACTTATAAACTGTAAAGATACTAAATTTTTTGTTGAAATTTTACTTTAAAAAAATTTTTTTCTTAAAAGTGGGCGTGGTCCTTCTCCGATTTTGCTAATTTTAATTAAGCGTATATATAGTAATAGGAGTAACGTTCTTGCCAAATTTCATCATGATATCTTCAACGACTGCCAAATTACAGCTTGCATAAATTTTAAATTACCTTCTTTTAAAAGTGGGCGGTGCCACGCCTATTGTCCAAAATTTTACTAATTTTCTATTCTGCGTCATAAGTTCAACTCATCTACCAAGTTTCGTTTCTTTATCTGTCTTTTGTAATGAATTATCGCACTTTATCGGTTTTTCGAAATTTTCGATATCGAAAAAGTGGGCGTGGTTATAGTCCGATATCGTTCATTTTAAATAGCGATCTGAGATGAGTGCTCAGGAACCTACATACCAAATTTCATCAAGATACCTCAAAATTTACTCAAGTTATCGTGTTAAAGGACGGACGGACGGACATGGCTCAATCAAGTTTTTTTTCGATCCTGATTATTTTGATATATGGAAGTCTATATCTATCTCGATTCCTTTATATATGTACAACCAACCGTTATCCAATCAAACTTAATATACTCTGTGAGCTCTGCTCAACTGAGTATAAAAATAGGAATACTTTTCTGTATTTAATTAGCGAGACATGCTGTTGTTGTAGCGATAAGGTTGCTACTCGAAGGCTTTGGGGAGTGTTATCGATGTGATGGTCCTTTGCCGGATACAGATCCGGTACGCCCCGGTACCACAGCACCATTAAGGTGCTGGCCCGACCATCTCGGGAACGATTTATGTGGCCACATTAAACCTTCAGGCCATCCCCTCCCTCCTCAACCCCAAGTTCCATAAGGAGCTTAGGGTCGCCAGAACCTCGTCTGTTAGTGAAACAGGATTCGCCGCGGATAGGTGAGGTTGACAATTGGGTTTGGAGAAGCTATATATTGCGCTGGCAACCTGCAGGGTTGCGCTACACAGCCCCTTGAATCTGGTATTTTAGTCGCCTCTTACGACAGGCATACCTACCGCGGGTATATTCTGACCCCCTCACCCGCTCATATTGCTTTATACAATTGTTATTGATATTAGAGAAAAACTGTAAAGTTTACAAACGGCGATGGTTACTAAAACATGTTTCTGAATTTCACTCCCTTATCAGCTAGCTTTTCGGGAGCTGAGTATCGAACTCAAATCTCCTACATTCATACTTTATATGTACTAGTGTAAAGGCAAATGCCTTTCAGCACTCAGCCATGAATGCCCCGCTGCTCGCTTTGCAATAGGTCTCTAAGTATTGCCTTTTTGTTGCTATTCCTTTTATTCACCATTAAGGTACATACTAATTCTATATCCTATCCTGTGTGGAATATTTATAGGCGAGCTTAGTAACATTGGATTTTTATAGTATTTTTTTTTATTAGTAGTACCTCCGCTGTTCACTACTATATCAATATTATCTGTATTTAATTAGCGAGACATGCAAATAGTGCTTTATACAATTGTTTTTGTTATTGATATTTATTTTTTTGTAGGGTTGCCACACAACGGTACCCATACATTTTTTTATTTTTGTATAGGGAAATCCATATGCCTTGCTAACCAAGTACATTTTTTTTTCAGGAAGCCACTATGATTAAATTTATTGATTTGATAAAATTCCACCTACCGCATCCTCAACAGCGGAAACCGGGTGCAAATTCAGCACAGTTTAGTATCTGTGTAGTTATTATCTTACTCCGAGATATCAACAAATATTCAATTTCCTAGTCTCTTAGTTCCGTTACCTAAAATCCGGAAAATGTTTCGAAGTTTTAACCTAACCCTTGTAACAGCACTTCCAGTCCAACATTCTCAAAGATCGATTCCAGAGACTTCCGCCGCAAAAAATATGAAAGGAAAGAAGTAAGCCCTCGCAAGAACTTAGCTGTCTTTATTTTTATAAGCTAGAAGTATAGTATGTTTTAGTTTTAATAAAAAATTTTTTGTTTTTTTGGTTACTGATAACCAAAAACAATTATTTAATTATTATAAATACATATTTTGGTTACCATAATAGTTATTTATAGTCACAATCCACCTTTGGTTGTTACAAAGATTGTTTATAGCCAAAAAAAAAAAAAAACTTTGGGTCATATTTATTGGTTATCATAACCTAAATCAAAAAGTTGTCTTCATAATTGTTCTTCACAAAAAATATCCCTATATATCATTCTTAATGGTTAAGTAAGCCCTTTAATTCCTTTCTCTTATAACTGTTATATCCCCGATTATAAGCTTACATATAAAGTTTTGTGAGTATAATTCAAAGGATTCTTATAATAATTCAAAGCCAAACTTAAACTTAAAATTCTTTGCCACTTATTTATTCAGTACCAACACATTCGCAGATAACTCGCGAATCATACGCAAGTTGTAACATGTGCTAAGCTCATACCCACCCTCATGCAAACCTCATGTAGTCGCCAGGCGACGGTCCAGTTCAGGAACTTTACATCAAAATCAAGAAGAATTATACTAGAGGTGTCGCAGGGTGTGCCTTTCCCCACTATTGTTTGACTTTTAAATATGGTAGCTTCCTTCCCTATCAGAATGGTAACTTCTTGGGTCCCTACGCCGATGACAGCACGATAATGGCAACAACTGCTAGTGCTCCCATTAATGAGATCTGCTAGAAAATTTCCAATTATCTCCCAAGTATTTCTAGTTTTTTCATCTCACGAAGTTTGGCACTATCATCGACCAAATCCTTGGCGGCCATATTTACAGATCGGGATACTGTAATAGGTTAAACTGTTACTTAGCTATAAGCAATGCCGACATAAATAAAGTATGTCTCGCACAAACCATCATTTCGATCGCAATGTGGAACAAACGCCTCTAGTACCCCTGTCTCTTTGGTCCAACCCTGTTGAAACTACAAGTTTCCTTGGACTCTTGTTGGAGGATGTTGGTGAAGATTTGTAAGTGATCGCAACATTTGGTTGTGACGAATCCCTGCAACAGCAACAACAAGCATTCAGTTTTCTTTCTGTGTTTCAGTCTTTGTAGTAGTAATGACAGTCACTTGCCTGAGAATATTGTGTGAACTGTGTACATGGTTAAGTTTGATAATTATGGATTTTTTTAGGCTAATTTCATGGTTCTTTTGGGTTCGTTTTGAGCTTCGGAGCTATTTTTCATCTAGTTTTAGGATAACTTCAATCATTGCGGTATTATTTCGCTTTAGTTTCCAGATTTTTTCAGAATGTTAATGGAATCGTTTCATGAATGTTTCATGATCAAATCCGGGGATGTTACGGGACTCTTTCGAAAATTTTCCACAGATTTCAGGATTACCTCGTAGATTGCTTCGGGGTCAAATCGGGATTCAGGATCTTTTCAGATTTATTTGCGAAATCAGGTCAAGATTATTTTCAATAATAACTTTAAAATAATTTTTGGATTATTTTAAACCAATGTCGGGACTACTTAGGGACCACTTCGAGCCTCTTTCGCTATACTTAACGGTAAAAGTAAAAACGTCACACTTAAGCTAAAATTGTATATTTTCACGGAAACAAAAAAAAAGTGAATGAAATAAACTTTGCTTTTTTTTTAAGTGCATTTTTATTCTACAACTCATTACATATGTATGTATAATCATACTTCAAAGTTTCCTTTGTGCTCTATGCGATATCATGGACTATACGTCTGCTGACTGCATTAGTTATTCATTGATAGAATCCGCCCTTTGGGCGCTCTTCACCTATTGGTTTTTTATGATCAAGGTATTTATTACCTTTACTGGGTGAAGGAGAATTTTGACGTGATTTACCTAATGGTTTTTTATGATTAAGGTATTTATTATCTTGACGGGGTGGAGAAGATTTTTGACGTGCTTTACCAGCGTCTTGATCTCCCGGGCTGCGTGGAGAATTTGGACGCCCTCTACTTGGTGAAATGTTACCATCAGCACTTTCCTCACCTTGTTGTTGTTCATCTTTTGAAGTGTCTTGCCGTCCCGGACGAGGTGGAGACTTTGAAACCTTTTTTTTATCTTCACCACTTATTACACGGTCAGCTAAAAGAGCAGCAACAGGACCACCTTGTGGTTTAAGGTGTTCCCTACGATGTTGAGAAGGATCATTTGCAAGGTCAGTTTGACGATCACTGTTAGATGAAACCTCATTCACAATCAACACTAAAGCCAGTAGAGCAGCTAGCAAAGTCGTAAAAGCTCTCATTTCTGTTTAGAGACAAACTTAATCACACTTATAAGACGTTAAATATACAGCTGGTGAAGGCTTGTCACCTAACGGTCCTTTTATACGAAAAAATATAACCCCAAATTTCATGCGCATATAAGAATTTACTTGGAAAAGATATAAACGTATTGAAATTTGTTTGTCTATTCATTAAGGCTGTTTATTTAAGATAGCAAGACAATGAGCGAAGTGAATAAAAAACTTAGCATTTGCTTTAAGTATATTTAGCTTTAATTTTAAAGTTGTTTTCTTACGATTTTCTGAAAACTGGAAGAAACAACGTTTTCTTATTTATATTTATTCACACGACACAATGGAAACTTTAATTAATATTTTGTTAGCAATTGTTTTGTTTGCTTTTTAATTCAATAAATAAAGGAATTACTAATAAACCTCCCATGGCAGCCAGATTTTATTTAGGTTTTAATAAACAAAATATTTGGTGAAGAGTAAGACCGTTAGCGTGTGACAAAGATCTATGCTCAGGCGCTAGCTAAGGATGAATTGAATTTTTAGGTAATCAATGGTCAAAGCTCACAAATATCAATTTTTCGCAAAATGTCTCGCTTTATCAGACTATCCTTCTTTACATTCTCCTAAAGTCTTGTCTGAACTCTGCTTTCATGAGGTCAACAGAAATGTTGTTACTGCGTGAAAAGCCCCCGGAATGTTTGAGTTTGTCGATATTGATATTTTTGGCCTGAACAAACGCGCTATGAGTTCTGCCTTGTCAGCATTAGATAAAGAACTAAAAAAGTGGGTCTTGCGGTAAATAGAGACAATACGAAGCACTTGCTTAATCCAAAATCGCCGTATTCGCGCCTTGGCAGTCACTTCACTGTTGACGGATGTAAATTCGAGACTGTAAAGGATTTAGTATATTTGGGAACCAGAATTAGCAGCAAAAACAATGTCACCTTAGAAATCAAACGAAGAATAACTCCTTCCAGCAAGTGCTACTTTGGACTGAGTGGGCAATTGAAAAGTAAATTCCTCTCTCCACGAACAAATATCACGGTCTACAAGTCGCACATCATACCTGTCGTGCTGAATAATGGACGGTGTTGAGGGAAGATGAGATGGCTCTTGAAATGTGCGAGTGAAAATTTCTCCGGAAGATTTATGGTCCTATCCGCGATGCTGAAGGCATGGAGGTATAATGAGCAGCTGTATGAACTTTACGCAGATATGACGATAGTGCAGCGAATTAAAACCCAAAGTCTTCGCTGGCTACGTCATGTTATGCGAATTGACGAAGACGCCCTGGCCAATAAAGAATTTCAGTTGACACCGCAGTTTGGAAGCAGAGGAAGGGGGAGCCATTCACTGTGTTGGGAGAGGCAGGTGGAACAAGACTTGACCTCCCTTGGTGCTCCCAATTGGCGCCAGTTATCGCGAAACAGGGGAAGCTGCCGTGACTTGTTACGAAACGGCCAAAATTGCTCAGGGGGCTGAACGCCAATTTATGATAATGATGGTATATGGGATGTGGGATGTGGACGGATTTCAAAGATTGCAAGGTGTGTTAGAGATGCCATCAAGTTTGGTCATTTATAAAATTTGGTTAGAATGGGGTAAAATTTTTCATATAAAATCGATAACCTTAGTTTCCAGTTTTATTTGATGTTAGCGTTTCCTAGGTTCAATTTTGTTAAAATTTCAAATGTGTTCAAAGCTTTTGTACGAATTTTCATTGATCCGCGGGACATTTTCCATTTTCGGTCACTCACTATATAAGTACTTTGAACTGTGAGCAGTAACGAAAAATCTCGGGAAAGCACAGTTCAGACAAAACTTTTCGAGAATGTATTGAGCTACAACTTTGTATTGCACGACGAACATTTGAAAGTCTGATAAAGCGAAATATTTGCGAAAAAGTGATTTGTGTGACCATTGGCCGTTGATTACCTAAAATTTTACTGGAGTCCATAGCAACCAGGTGAGCATAGTCTTATGTCACACGGTAATCCTAAAAAGTAAATATAATTTAGCGATCATGGGGTTTTAATTAGTATTTCCTTTATTTATTGAACTGAAAAGCAAAGAAAAGAATTGCTAACGAGAAGTTAATTAAGTTTTCCAAATGTGTTGTGCGAATAAATACAAATAAGCAAACATTTTTTCTTCAAGTTTTAAATATGTATATAACAAATAAAACTGTTTTTTGTTTGTTTTATAATCATTAGGTCCATTGTCTTGTTAAATTTTAAAAACAGAAACTTGTTATTTTACTAACAAAACCCAAGAGTATAATATTATTGCTGAAAATCTAAAAATGAAAAAAATTCATCTGTATTTTAATTAGCGAGAAACGCTCATGTTGCTTTATACAATTGTATGAATGTATGAATGTTGGAAATTTCGAGTTCAACGCTCAGCTCCCGAAAAGTTAGTTGATGAAGGAGTGAAATTCAGAAACATGTCCTAGAAGCCGACGCTTGCAATTTTTCTCTAATATCAATATCGAAATACTCTTCAATTGCCTATTCAGTAGAAAGGAACTTACTTACTTACTTAATAGGCGCTTAACCGTCTAAACGGTTGTGGCCGTCCAACAAGGCGCGCCAGTCGCTCATTCGCTCCGCCAACCGGCACCAATTGGTCACACCAAGGAAGTTTAAATCGTTTTCCACCTGGCCCTTCCAACGGAGTGGGGGCCGCCCTCTACCTCTGCTTCCATAGGCGGGTTCCGATAGAAACACTTTCTTGGCCGGAGCATCATCATTCATTCGCATAACATGGCCTAGCCAGCGCAGCCGCTGCGTTTAACGAAGTCTTTTACTATTTCGAAATTATGGCTGCCAACAGTAGCGTGGTTGCCAAGGCTCGTATGCGCTGACTCTTTGCTCGATGACAGCAGGTACTTCGTTTTATCCTCATTCACCATCAAACCTATCTTTACCGCTTCTTTTTCCAGTTTGGAGTAAGCAGAACTAACAGCGCGGGTGTTTAGGCCGATGATATCAATGTCATCAGCATATGCCAGTAATTGCACGCTTTTATAGTATTGTCACGGATATTAGCATCACTAAGCTATACCATCACTAAGGCGATGCTAAGGCCATGCTAAGCGGTATTTACGTAAATAATCAAATCATGTATACACATATATAAGGCAGCCGAGAGATGTCACACACAGATGCATTTACTTACACGCCTATGTGTGTGCGAGAGACTGTAAACTACAAACTCACAGACATCTGAGAGACGCTGAAAAGTAGATAATTTTAAACAAGTAGAAACTATATGGGAACTATAAACACACGAAATAGTTGGTAAGTTCTGGAAATAGAAGAGCCTAAATGTATGCAGCGTAAACTATAAAAGCGGGGCAAGCGAGTAAAAAGTAATTCAGTTTGATTTGAGTTGTCAAGCAGTTACGACTAAGACGATATCTAGCGAGCAATAGCAGTATTATTTTGAAAGTCAGTTTCCTTTAAGCTATCAGTTTGGTTATTAAGCTATTCGTTGCACAGTTTGAGTGTTATTGTGAAGTATTTTAATAAAGGCCATTTTTCCATTATTCAATATTGGAGTTATTTATTCAACAGTTTAGCGATACGAACCTAGCAAAAGGGCAAATAAGAATATTTGCAGAAAATTCGTTACAGTATATTGTTCCAGTGCGGTTAAGTTCTGCAGCTAATATAATTTTCTCCAGCATCAAATTAAAGAAATCGCACGATAGGGGGTCACCCTGTCTGAAACCTCGTTTAGTTTGGAACGGCTCGGAGAGGTCCTTCCCAATTCTGACTGAACTGATGGTGTTGCTCAACGTCATTTTGCACAGCCGTATAAGTTTTGCGGGGAAACCAAATTCAGACATAGCGGCATATAGGCAGCTCCTTTTCGTGCTGTCGAAGGCGGCTTTAAAGTCGACGAAGAGGTGATGTGTGTCGATTCTCCTTTCACGGGTTTTTTCCAAGATTTGGCGCATTGTGAAAATCATAGAAAGGAACACTTGTTAGGAATAATGATTCTCTCTTCGTGGCGGAATTATGTCTCAATTGCTCTAGTCCTAAATCTGCTATAGCTCGTAATAGTCAGTGTTGAAAGAAGGTGGCATGGCTCTTGAGTATTCGCGAAAAAAGATTTATAAATGACTCATATTTCTTCACATGATGCTGGCGGCCTGTATCGAAGAAGTTTACTACATTTACGGATATATAAGCAAAGTCAAATGACTAGAAGCCCAAAGGCTTCGTAGCCTAGCTCTTATTATGAGAATGAAAGAAGACCCTCCGGCTTAGAGAGTATTCCTACCGGCAAGATTTTGGAAGGATAGAAAGGGAATGACTTATACTGAGTTAAGAGCAGAAAGACCTTCTTGACCCTTTTTTTGCGCTACTTGCTGCGAGTTCCCTGTAAGATGCCCATCATGAGCCTGTAGGCTATTGTCGTAAGACTTGCAGATAATTTTGATGTTCCTGTCCATGAGGTGCACTCTTGCACCATACCTAAATAATTCAAATTCTAAAGCGGCGGGATTATTGCCTTAGTGACTCCTGCTGCAGACTTCAAGACAAAGTCTTGACCTAACTTAATTTTTTTGTTAAAAAATTTTTGCTCACGGTATGTGGGTTAAAAAATATAGTTGTAGGGTAAATGTGAGCGTAACTTGATGTAATAGTGGGAAGAGAGAAGAGGAAGGGAGAAAAGGATGAGAAAGGAGACGAAGGATAGACGAGAAATTAGTAGAGGAACAGAAACCATAGTCCAAAGCGGGCGGTATCTTATCGATGTGTTAACATTTATATATCGATACCAATCGTTATTGATGAGTTATCGACGGTTTATGGGTGTGCTAATTTCAATAGTACATCGATAAACCGTCAATAGCAAGCCGATAAGACACCAATAAGAAGCTGATGGCTCGGCGATTACAAACCTAAATAAAGCCGATACCACACTGAAAAGCCGAGTACAAGCCGATAAAGAAACGATAACTCGTTGATATCGGTTATTACCGTTTAGCGAATTATACCAAAATGTGTCGAAACGGTTGAGCAAACACAACCAAATCCGGAACCTTGACCGCAACCGGACGGTATGTTATCCAGGTGTTTACGGTTATTTTTCGATGGCAACCGTTACTGGGTTTGTAATCGATGGGTTATGGGCGTTTTTATGGCAATAATAAATCTATAACCCCCAAGTCGATAAGAAACTAATATCAAGCCTATGACTAGGTGGTAACAATTCGATAACTAGACGATAATTTCATTTTGGAAAAGGAGTTGATATCAAATCGATAGCTAGTGGATATCAGTTGTTATTACCGACGACAAGCCGATGAAGCGCCTTCTCAAATAGCCTCGAAAGTATATCCAAAAATATTTGGAAAGCTATTCCTAAGTAATAAAGAAGTAGACCTGAAATTACTTTACAGATAATGGAACTGAAATCGAATTAGGTGCCAAAGTCATTCCAAATCGTTCCGAAAAGATCACCAACTGATCCCCTAAGGGCCCACACAACACACTTAAAAGATCCTAAATATATCTCGCTTAGAAAAACTTTTTCTGGTAGTTCTTTTTACGAGAGTAGAACACCACGACACCTCGGCGGTCGTGCCGTGTCCTAACATGGCACTTCATAAGTATTTGGTACTAATACCGTTATTTCTTCTTGCTCTTTTAATTCTAGGTAATCACTCATAATCCCATAGATACACCACACGTCAAAGATACCGGCTTATCAGTGCAACTAGGCTACCAACATCGCTTTATGCTCAACGTACAAAGTGCCAAAGGTTTGTCTTCACTACGCACCATTCCGCCAAAACGACGTCAATGTCTGTTCAATAACGAATTAAAGTTGCGATATTACCGTTACTATACTAGACGCAATTGTGAAGCCGAATGTGATGCTGGATATTATTTGCGTCGTTGCCAATGCATCCCATTTCATATGCCACTCGTAAATTTCACAGCAAAAGTTTGTGATGTCGAGAATTTCAATTGTGAAGATGCTACCGATGTCGATGTGAATGATGCGGAGCATTTGGATTGTAAGCTCAATTGTTTACCGGGTTGCTTTAATTTGGAATATTTTTCAAAAGTTTTTCGTACTCCTCTTTTGAATATGAGTTTCGGCTTCAAAGACAAACTCTTTGCCAATTTCTCCAGTCAAGATATACAAAATAATCTCGCTTTAATTGAAGTTTTTTTTACAGATGATTTATTTAGATCTAAAGTTAGATCACCATATACCAGTTTTACAGATTATCTATGTAAGTTTTGTCTGTATCTGTATGAAAAATCTTTAAATCTCATTTTCATTCTCCACACTTTATGTATTTAGCACAAACTGGCGGTATTATGAATTTGATGGTGGGTTTTGGTGTCATGATGATTCCAGAGTTCTTCTACTGCTTTCTGATTCGTCCAATTGTTGATTTATTGCGTGGACGTAATCCACCCGCAATACGCGGGATAAGCGGAGTAACTAAGAGGCGGTATCGCAAGGTTATAGATTCAAGTAAATCGATTGAACAGGTAATACTTGCAGTTTTTGTCTAGTTGTTGTTGGGTTTTTAAGGTTAATAATATATTGAATGTTTCAGCAAACATTTTATTCTCATTACCGCAAGCCATTGGCTACAAGACGCAGGCCGCTTAAGTCCTTCACTGGTTATGCAAGTCCAAGGATTTCAAATATAAAAAGTTTCATGAAAAGAATATCCCTACAAAAAAAACAAGAACTCGATGTTAACCCCGCAGAGGAAGGCTTTTTTCCATACATAGAATGAGGAGAAATTTAATGTTTAATTTAATGCTTATAAATTCATTATTAATTATTTAAATGTATAACTATTAAAAATATAATAATTGCAGTTTCATTGCTATATTTTTCCTTGTGGAGGGCTTGAGATTATTAATGGAAACCGTCCCTGCAACAAAAACTGGATGCAGAGTGGGACAGTTGTTAGGCACACCTGTATTAACAGCGCTTAAGTTTGAGCTTTTTCAAAGTCTGCAACTATTTCTGCACCACTGAACCAGTTCAGAACGCGTTCTAAAAGCCTGCAAAGGGCGACAATTACGGTTTCGTAGGCCATCACTATTTTACAAGTGTCAGTTGAAAGCACTGCGAGGGGACCGAACTAGAACTGATACCTTCTCTTAATGAAATAGTTCTACGCTAGCTTGGACTTAGTGCGATTCGCCCCTCGTGCTATATAGTATATAAAATATACCTTACTTGGTAAATATACCTGATATCACACCCAATAGGGTTTTCGGAAAATATTCTTCTTATTACAATCATCTAAACGCCAACTTTGATTTCCAAAAGTTTGTAAGATCGCTTGGTGCTTTCTTCTATGTGACTGGATAGGTTAGGTTTTGCAGCTACTCTGGTAGGAGAAGCCATTTATAGTACATGGGGGTCTGTTGTAAACTACATGAGGCAGCGGTGGCGTAAGCCGTATTAACTCGGTTCGTAATCGCTTCGTATCGACAATGTAGTTTCAAATACAGGTGGTTAAGACCTTAAATAAATCCTCCAGAGTACAGCGAATTTGCGCAATTACTCTACTTAATCATGCTGTATGCACCTCCAGTATGAAGGGGTTTCCCGAATGATAAAACGTGCCGTATGGACTTCCATTGAACAGGGACTCATCAGCGCCCCAGTCAACAAACATAAATTAGTTAATTCTATCACTTACTACCTCAAAAGCCTACTACCGCTGACAGATTCCGTCTCATCGTCCTCTTCAATCTAAATCGGGGCGCAGCCTCCACGTTCTTGGGTTCTATACCCCTCGAAAGGTTTTCTTAGAAAGCTTTAAAATCGACCACATCTTTTCAAAATTTTGCTGAAGAAAGAAGAACAATAATGTAGTCTTACGGATTTATAAAACGGAGGATAAATGTCAATGAAAATCAATATTATCGTATTGCTTTTTGCTCTTTCGAACCTTCACTTAGCGAAGTCAACTTCATGGGAATAGTCTCACTTATACAGGCCTTCGGCCTGTACTGTATCCCTATGAGTATAATATAAGGCAGCTTAACGAAATCTTCTGAAAGGGCAGTGTCTAACAGGCTGGGAGATTGTTCCATCTTGATCGAAAGCATTTCCTTTGCCGATTTCGAGGGCGAACAGACAACTCAACAGATAAGACAAGGAATCATTAAATAGGATTTCAATAATACAGATTGCTTGAACAAGTCAAAAATCATGGTACTTAGGAAAGGTGGTAGAGCCCCCGACTCATGGAAATGCATCTACGGTAGCGAAGTTATTGAAGTAGTTAACGAATACTTTAATGGATGAAATAAGTAGACTGACTGTTTCGAATGAATTTAGCAAGCTGACTAAAGAAAATTTTTATTCATTTTGACAACATTATAATCGTTTAGACAAAAACCATAAGATCATTTTCAATATTATAAAACAAGTAATTTTTCAGTAAGTATACAAAAATAACTTCAACACTCCCCCTTAATGAAAACGTACATAAATTTAAACCATTCCTAATTTTCCACAATGTTGCTGATGAATAATTTTTCCCAATGACTTTGTGAAAATATCAGTAGTATTTCCGTGTGAAGGAATATATTTTAAATCCATTATTCCACTCTGAAACACATCTCTAACATGATGAACCTTAATGTCGATATGTTTACTGCTTGAATGATATATTGGATTTCGTACAAGTTGCTGCACGCCAATATTATCACCATACAAAGTCGTTTCTTCCTTCGATAAATTCTCAAAACCAAGTTGACTAAGAAGATTTCTTAAGTAAATAATCTCTTTCGCTGCTGAAGAAAAAGCCAATATATTCAGATTCTGTGCTGCTCAGTGCCACTGTTTGTTGCTTTTCCGATTCAAAATTTATTGCACTATTTGCCAATATAAAAACAAATCCTGTATATGATTTTCTGTCGATGGAATGTCCTGCCCAATCAGTATCAGCGTAACCATGAAGAGGTTTTCCTGTACTTTTATATAGAAGTTTGAAATCAATTGTATTACTTATGTACCTTAAAACATGCTTTGCTGCTATCAAGTGTTCCATATGAGGATTCGCATTGAACTGAGCCAATTTACTCATCGAATGTGAGATGTCCGGTCAAGTACATAAACCAATATACATAAGTGATCCTACTAATGACTGATACTGTACAACATCTGCCTTTTTGCAGTCCATACATTCACTAGTACATTTTCTTAGAACTTCTCCTGGATCCAATGGTGTTGACACTTTTCTACAATTTATCATATTGTATTCTTCTAACAATTCGATAATAAGCTCCTTTTGATTTATAGTTATAGGACCGGTTGGTAATTTTCTTTCAATTTCCATCCCCAGGAAATAACCTACGGGACATTTGTCAACAGTTTCAATTTGTCCACTTATTTCCTCCTTAATATCTTTCAAAGTTTCCTCGTTTGAAGATGCAATGAGTATATCATCAACGTAAACTATTAAAATAACGTTTTCTTCTTCTGTGTGCCTTGTATATGCACATGGATCAACTTTATTACGAGAGAAATTCATTTTCTTCAGAATTTCGTGTAGCTTCTCATTCCATTTTCTTCCCGATTGCTTTAACCCGTACAATGCTTTCTTTAATTTGCAAACCTTATTCGGAATTTTTTGATCTACAAATTCTTCTGGCTGTTCCATATATATATCTGTATCAATGTCTCCATTGAGATAAGCAGCTGTAACATCAAGTTGGTGTAAATGAAGCCTATATTCTGCAGCTAAAGCTAAAACCAACCGTACAGTTGAGTATCGAGTGACAGGAGAAAAAGTTTCAGAATAATTAACACCATACTTCTGACTACATCCTTTCGCTACCAACCTGGATTTGTACTTCTCAATATTACCATACTGATCTCGTTTTATTTTGAACACCCATTTATTTTTGATGATTGGAGCATCTTTTGGTCTATCTACCAAAACCCATGATTCTTTTGACATTAGTGAATCAAGCTCACATTTCATTGATTTTAACCATTGATCATTATCATCTCGTGACATTACTTCTTTTACTGTTTCTGGATTGTCATTACATTTTAAATTGCTACTCAAATAATTATTTCGAACAATTCTACCGGACCTTAAAATTTTAAAATTTTGCTCATTTTCCACTTCTTCTTCTTTAGAAATAGTGTTTTCTTCACTGGAGTTAACATTACCACTTATTTTGGCAGTTTGGATCTGTTCTCCAAAATCCACCTCTTTGTTCATTTCTTCAATCACCTCTGCCTTTTCTCTGTGTAGTTTGAACAAGTTATCGTAACTCTCAATTGGTGAGTAATCCACGACATTCTCCAGAAATTTTACATCTCGACTCTTATGCAGTTTTCTTGTCTTTAAATCAACTAATCTATACGCTTTGGGACTCTGTACTATATCCTGTCAGTACACATTCTGTTCTCTTTGATTCAAATTTTGATTTACCAGGCCTTTTATTTAAAACAATTGCTTTACATCCAAAAATTCTTAAATGACTTACTGAAGGCTTGATGCCAGTCCAAATCTCAACTGGGGTTTTATTATCTATTGATGTTGTCATACTTCGATTTCTTATATATACAGCAGTTCCGACTGCTTCCCCCCAAAATGACTCATGTAATCCCGAACCAATCAGCATGCAACGCGCCATTTCTGTTATGGTTCTATTTGCCCTCTCGGCTACACCATTTTGTTGTGGTGTATACTCCACTGACAATTGCCTTTTAATTCCTAAATTGTCTAAATTCTTGGAAAATTTCTTATTTAGATATTCCTTTGCGTTATCACTACGCAATAGCTTAAGTTTCTTTCCTGTTTGCCTTTCCGCCATTGCAATGAAGCTACAAAATGCATTATAAATTTCACCCTTATTCTTCAAGAAATAAACAAACATCATTCTTGAGTAGTCGTCAATAAATAATGCAAAATATATAGCACCACCACACGATTTAATAGGCATCGGCTGACATATATCAGTATGAACGATCTCAAGAAGTTCCTTCGCTCTATAGCTTGCCTTCTTGGGAAATGGTTCTACATGCATTTTTTCTATATAGCAAGTCTCACATATTATCTTGTTCTCATTATTTCGTATATTTATACCTCGCACTGTATAATTTTTGGACATCTCTGATAAGCTCCTTTCATTTAAATGGCCAAAACGCGTGTGCCATAATAACATATCATCATTCGATGAATAACTACATCTTTCAATCAGAGTCTTCATTTAAATTGGTACTAAATACATATAACTGGCCATGCTTTTTTCCTCGCAAAGCCACTATTTCATCGTTTCTTAAAATAACCTCGTCCAGGTGAAAAAACGCCGATAACTTCTTTTCCACCATCTTGGTTATCGAAATCAAATTGAAAGTTAATTGAGACATACAATACCTCTTCAAGTAAAACTTCATCGCCCAATGAAGTCTTCAGCAAAACTTCTCCAATACCCTTAGAGCAAGCAGCAAACTCCCCAGCCAATTAAACTGTTTTCGATCGATGCGTATCTTGTTTATAATGGGTATTAAACTTACCACAATCATTGCCTCGGAAACTTTTCTTTCGCAAAATGACCAGCTTCACCACACTTGAAGCATTTCATTTTCGACTTATTACTTTCAAAATTTTTTTATCACACGCCTTCATCATAAAAACCCCTTCTCTCTCTTGATTAACCATGTGATCCCTTCGTCTTTCAAAATCTTCTAACAATTTGATCTTGAGCGCTTCTAGTGCAGGCAGAGTATCGCGTGACTCAATTGCAACCACAAAGTTTTCAAATTCGTCACTTAGGCTATTTAGTAACATAATTACCAGAAGAGATTCAGGAATATATATTTCAACCTCGACTAATTTTTCCACGATTTCAGAGAAATTCCGAAGATGATCGGCCTTCACCATTTTTTCAGACATTTTAATAGATAACAACTTACGAAGAAGCAGCACTTTCCTTGCAGGACCTTGCGGACAATATTTTTTATTTAAAATGATCCACGCCTCCCTTGATGTCTTGCAACTTTTTAGCAATCCTAATTGTGATCGTTTAATGCTTAATAAAATGGTTGATAATGGTTTCTGGTCTTTGCCATCCCAATCCAATGAGTCTCCTGCTCCATCTTGTGCATTGCCTCCTGGTCTTAGTATTGGTCCATCGATGTATCCCCACAAATCAGGATTGATGAGAACACAACGGATGTGTACCTTCCACCCATCAAAATTATTTTCCTCTATTTTCTCGATCCGATATAATGAAGCCATCCTTAGTCCTAGAACGTGTGGCCCATAACCTTTGTAATGGATGAAATAAATAGACTGACTGTTTCGAATGAATTTAACAAGCTGACTAAAGAAAATTTTTATTAATTTTGACAACATTATAATCGTTTGAACAAAAACCATAAGATCATTTTCATTATTATAAAACAAGTAATTTTAAAGTAAGTATACAAAAATAACTTCAACAAATACAAATACTTAGGTACACTTCTCACTTGTCAACTATCTTTTAATAAACATTTGGACTTAAAGCTAGTGGATGCTAAAAATGCTTTTAACGCAACGTGGCTGAGCTATATTAATAACCCTCGGATCTGTTTGTCGCAGAAAATAAAAATCTTCGAGGCTGCTTCCAGGTCCATTATGTTTTACGGCGCGCAGGTATGGGGGCTCAACGAATTTGACCAAGTTGACAAACTTCTTAGATTTTTCGTAAAGAAACTGATCTTCCTTCCCGCTAATACGCCAAACTACATGTTGCATCTGGAAACATGCTTGCAGCCCCTATATTTACATACGCTTCGCCTGCACATGCTCTATATCGCCCGCTGCTTTAGCCTATCAAATGACAGACTCCCACGTATTCTAGCAGAGGAGACTTCCAACCTGGGAATTTCTTGGATAAAAACTTGGAAAGAACTTGCTAACACCGTTAATCTACCTTTCATTATGCAATTGCCATCAGCTAATATACAGTTCTTCACTTCCTCGCTCTTAGAATGTATAGCTGAGTATAATACAAAGAGGTTCCTCTAAATGGATCGGAAGTCTACTACACACGACCTTTACCCGGCCCTTGTGCCGTTGGAGAGTATGTATTTCACTGATGATTACAGTGCATATGCAGCTGGTCTGATTCTTCGGGCACGTGGAGGTTTGTTGAATCTAAACGCAAGAATCTATAAAAACATATCGTCTCCTCTTTGCACAGTATGTAACTCGCAGGAGCCAGAAGACGTTTTTCACTTTATTGGCACATGTCCGATATATAACAACATTCGTACCCTTTACTTTGGTGAAAGAACTTTAGATATGGCCAAGGTGGTTGCCAGTTTAAATGGATTTAACTTCGAGGCTCTGGCCAAGTTCCTCGCGGAAAGCTTTAAAATTGGAGACTTATTATTAAATGAATTTTTGTAACTCGATAGTATTTTATTTAACACGTGGTGCGACACACAACATACTCCGTTATTGTCGCTAGTATCTACTTTATTTTATTTATTTAAGTGTTTTGATGTACGCCAAAGCATAAATCATACTCTGTATCTGATTTTTTGGAAAATAAATATATACTACTACTACAGATTGCTGGCTAACAACCTTTGTAATAGCAAGCACGCAAAGTTCGGGACCTGAACCTAGATTATGAGAAAGCCAAGAACGTCCGCTTGATATTTATAATATACACGTTCATTTTCAAAAAAGTAGGTATAGTTTTAAACTAACTCACTAACAGAACACAATCTTGCTGGTCTGTAGGACGCGAACAAGGGCTATTCCCACCTTTTGAGAGGGATTGCGGAGGCTGCTGATGTTGACGGTCCTTTGTCGAATATAAATGCGGTAGTTTTCGGTAACAAGCACCATTAAGGTTCTAGGCCGACCATTTTGGAAACGATATCTTATTGAATCTTGTTGGTCATACCGTAGGAGATCATTCGCGATGCAGCATCTACGTGTTCTTTTTCCCGTAGTTCTGCTAGTCGTTTTTACACCAGCAATAACAATTTTGGCGTGGGGAGGAAATATAGTTCCTTATTTTTAAACGGTTTTATTTAGCTCAACTCTTTGTAGTGGCTGGCCGGTCGGCCGGTCGGCCGGCCGTTGTTTACGAATTTTGTAATTAAAATGTAAGTAGCTTCCCGCTAAGCTACAAGCTTGAAACTTGGAATATAGTTCAGAACCCGATGACTATGCATTAATAAGAAAAAAATTCCGCCATAATTAAAAAAATAATTTTAGATAAACGGTTATATTGAAAATAATACTTATCTACATTAAGTAATAAAAATACTAAAAGCTAGAAAAAAATTAGGCAGATCCTAGGTATTAGTCATCACACTCCTCATCAATCTAGGGCGTTGATCAGACAAATAAAAGCGTTGGACGCGTCAAATTTCTATTGATAGTCATAAGTAAGACCAACTGAACCTTAATCAGGCTATGATACGCCTCACATTTTTAGAAATTTCACGCGCCCAACGCTTTTATTTAATTGTCTGATCAACGCCCTAGATTGATGATGAGTGTGATGACTAGTACCTAGGACCTACCTAATTATTTTCTAGCTTTTAGTATTATTCTTATTTAATGTTAGTATTGTCATCATAATTGGCGGCCACCGTGGTGTGATGGTAGCGTGCTCCGCCTACCACACCGTTTGCCCTGGGTTCACACCCCGGGCAAAGCAACATCAAAATTTTAGAAATAAGGTTTTTCAATTACTTAAAAGAAAATTTTTCTAACCGGGGTCGCCCCTCGGCAGTGTTTGGCAAGCGTTCCGAGTGTATTTCTGCCATGAAAAGCTCTCAGTGAAAACACATCTGCCTTGCAGATGCCGTTCGGAGTCGGCATAAAACATGTAGGTCCCGTCCGGCCAATTTGTAGGGAAAATCAAGAGCAGCACGACGCAAACTGGAAGAGAAGCTTGGCCTAAAATCTCTTCGGAGGTTATCGCGCCATATATATATATATATATATATATATATATATATTGTCATCAATAAAACCGTTTAACTAAACACATTTTTTTTATTATTTTATCCCCTACGCCTTGGCAGAAAAATAACGGTTCATATATCCATACACACATATGGTCTATGTTGACATCGAAATGATAGAAACCAAATGGCAACGCCACATGTGCATCAAAGCTTTAAGCTTTTGAAACGAAAAGCTTACGCTTCCAACCAAAGAGGATGGTTATATTATATCTATCCTCTTCGGTCCAACTACCTTTTAATTTTACTTCAATTTAGCAACCCACTTTGGCTCGCACCGCTGCCAAACAAACTTGTTGTATTCAGAGCTTAAATACATTGAAGAATCTGATTGGATTTAGTTTACCAGCAACTTTTGTGAAGTGCGTTTGCCAATTTAATTTTTATCGGTGTTTTTTGTTGTGCTACGTCATAAGTCAATTACAAAATAGAATAAAAATATTTATCTAGCATCCAGCCGCTTTGTCGTTTAATTGAAAGTAATTTCTGGTGGGCTGAACAAATCTACAAACATTCGTTTCGCAGCCGGCCTCAAACCACTTTTGGTTAGTCTAAAGTAAATTTATAATTTGTGCATTTCGATATTTGTGCGGTTGTGTGTCGAGGTTTTGTGGATAGAAAAACGCAGATCATTTGCGTGTGAAGTGCGAGAGAGAATAACGAAGAATTTAAAAGAAGAACGCAGAAAAGATAAAAAGTGTAAAGTACATAATCGTTTTTACTTTGCTAAAGGCCGCGGCACATTGAAATTTTTCGTATACATATGTAGGTGCTTTTAACACAAGCTTGTGCATTCCAGTAAAATCCCCACAATCAACCAAGGTTTTGAGTTTATAAATATGAAGGGACTTCAGACTTAGCAATTGAAGTTTACTTTCGTCGTAGACATATGTTATATTACAGCTTTTAATTGCGAAAAAAGTTACCAACGAGTGAGAAAAAAAGTTTCACCTGCCAGCATCCTTAGCCAAAGCAAAGTCAAATTCTTCGTATGCTTTGCTTACAACAAAAGTTTCAAGTTGGTTAGGTAGGTACTTTTTTATGTCAGATGACGTCAGTGTTGTTGTTGTATTAACGATAAAGGCACTCCCGATGGTTTTGGGCAGTGTTATCGATGTTGATGGTCCTTTGCCGGTTACAGATCCGGTACGTTCCGGAAACAAAACACCATTAAGTTACTAGGCCGACCATCTCGGAACGATTAATATGACCAAATTAAACCTTCTAGGCCATCCCACGCCTCAGTGCAATGAAGAACTTGGGGTCACCTGCTAAACATGTGTATGATACATTCTAATTGGTAACAGGATTCCCGTTGCGTAGGTGAGGTTGACAATTGTGTTGCGGAAGCTTTGTATTTCGCTTGTCAGCCCCTTGAATCCCGTGGCCCTAGTGTTGCTCAATCTACTGTTCTCCATAAAAATACGTGGCAGTAAACTCATAATGCATAAGAATGTGTGAAAGGTATGAAAGCTGCTTATATGACGGGGCTTTTAAGTCTCAGTGAATGCTGAAAATTTACTTAGGTACAAGTATTCAAATGCGTAATTTGTAGACCAGTGTTATTTTCTAGTAAAGTGCAATTAAATTGGTATTTTTTATCTTAATACGTACGAAGTTAATTAAAAATTGCTGAGCTTGTAACAATACTCACTTAAGTTTTTGGAATATTTTAGCAAACGATAACACTTTCTTCGCCTGCAAAACTTTCACTTTGTCGACAAATTATTTGTTTGTTGCTATGCATACCACTCCATTTGGAAATGTAAGTTTTAAGTCACTCACTCTTACGCGTAGCCACCCAATGATAGTAGATACATATCTATGTATGTGTTTTGCCATAAGGAGCACGAGCAAGTTTAATATACACAACAAGGTCAAGCGAGACTCCAATTATTGCAACACTGCGGAGGCGCGCCAGTATGGCTCCATTTCAGAGATCTACAAGAATTTGTTTGTATGATATGGGTATCAAATGAAAGGTGTTAATGAGTATTTTAAAAGGGAGTAATCCTTAGTTCCATAGGTGGACGCCGTTTCGAGATATCGCCATAAAGGTGGGCCAGGGGTGACTCTAGAATTCATTTGTGCAATATGGGTATCAAACGAAAGGAGTTAATGAGTATTTTAAGAGGGAGTGGACCTTTCTGGACCAGGGGTGACTCTAGACTTTGTTTGTACGATATGGGTATCAAATGAAAGGTCTTAATGAGTATTTTTAAAAGGGAGTGGGCCTTCGTTCTATAGGTGTTCGCCTTTTCGAAATATCGCCATAAAGGTGGACCAGGGGTGACTCTAGAATGAGTTTGTACGATATGGGTATCAAATTAAAGGTATTAATGAGAGTTTTAAAGGGAGTGGTGGTAGTTGTATATGTGAAGGCGTTTTCCAGATATCGACCAAAATGTGGACCAGGGTGACCCAGAACATCATCTGTTGGATACCGCTAATTTATTTATATATGTAATACCTGCCAAGATTTTAAGGGTTTTTTATTTCGCCCTGCAGAACTTTTTCATTTTCTTCTACTTAATATGGTAGGTGTCACAACCATTTTATAAAGTTTTTTCTAAAGTTATATTTCGCGTCAATAAAGCAATCCAATTACCTTACCATATTTCATCCATTTTTTCGTATTTGGTATAGAATTATGGCATTTTTTTCATTTTTCGTAATTTTCGATATCGAAAAAGTGGGCGTGGTCATAGTCGGATTTCGTTCATTTTTCATGCTAAGATAAAGTGAGTTCAGATAAGTACGTGAACTGAGTTTAGTAAAGATATATCGATTTTTGCTCAAGTTATCGTGTTAACGGCCATGCGGAAGGACAGACGGACGACTGTGTATAAAAACTGGGCGTGACATCAACCGATTTCGCCCATTTTCACAGAAAACAGTTAACGCCATAAAATCTATGCCCCTACCAAATTTCAAAAGGATTGGTTAATTTTTGTTCGACTTATGGCGTTAAAAGTATCCTAGACAAATTAAATGAAAAAGAGCGGAGCCACGCTCATTTTTAAATTTTCATTTATTTTTGTATTTTGTTGCACCATATCATTACTGGAGTTGAATCTTGACATAATTTACTTGTATACTGTAAAGATATTAAATTTTTTGTTAAAATTTTACTTTAAAAAAATTTTTTTTTAAAAGTGGGCGTGGTCCTTCTCCGATTTTGCTAATTTTTATTAAGCGTACATATAGTAATAAGAGTAACGTTCCTGCCAAATTTCATCATGATATCTTCAACGACTGCCAAATTACAGCTTGCAAAAGTTTTAAATTACCTTCTTTTAAAAGTGGGCGGTGCCACGCCCATTGTCCAAGATTTTACTAATTTTCTATTTTGCGTCATAAGTTCAACTCATCTACCAAGTTTCGTCGCTTTTTCGGTCTTTTGTAATGAATTATCGCACTTTTTCGGTTTTTCGAAATTTTCGATATCGAAAAAGTGGGCGTGGTTATAGTCCGATATCGTTCATTTTAAATAGCGATCTGAGATGAGTGCTCAGGAACCTACATACCAAATTACATCAAGATACCTCAAAATTTACTCAAGTTATCGTGTTAACGGACGGACGGACGGACGGACAGACATGGCTCAATCAAATTTTTTTTCGATCCTGGTTATTTTGATATATGGAAGTCTATATCTATCTCGATTCCTTTATATATGTACAACCAACCGTTATCCAATCAAACTTAATATACTCTGTGAGCTCTGCTCAACTGAGTATAAAAACTTCGTGAGTTTTCTTGGCAGCCAGTGTACACTATTCTGACTTTCAAAACTCATACGCACTGTTGCAGAATGACTTTTTTGTTTTCATGGCGTTTGATGAATATTTTCTCACTGTCATAAGACTTTTACATTCAACGCTCATTCAGCAAAACAATGTACACAATAATATATAGAATCGCATGAAAATTTAAAGTGCCAATTGTGTGTGCAAATGAGTTTTCAATGGGAATCCAATGAAAGGTGTGAATGAGTATTTTAAAAGGGAGTGGGCGGACCAGGGGTTAATCTAGAATTTGTTTGTACGATATGGGTATGAGTACCTTTTACCTGAGTATTTTTAAAGGGAGTGGGCCTTAGTTCTATAGGTCTACGCCTTTTCGAGATATCGCCACCAGGGGCACCTGAGAACCCAGCCGTATGAAGTGAAAAAACACATGCAGGTCCTTGGTGAACTCCATACACAGGCGTCGGACCTTTATGCCGGGAATTGCCCGGTGAATCCAGTACGTAACGAAAATTATCCAAAACTTGCGGAAGAGGAATGCATACTCCCCAGGGAAACGCGTGTCACTCTTGCTTAACTTCGTTCTGGATACTGTAACAGGTTAAACTCTTACCTATCCAGAATCAACCCCGACATACAAAATGTATGCCCCGCTTGCAATGTGTCCCCACATGACACCAACCATCTCTTCAATTGTAATGTGGAACCAACGCCTCAAACACCCCTTTCCTTATGGTCACCCCTGTTGAAACGGCAAGTTTCCTTGGACTCCCGTTAGAGGATATTGATGACAATTTGTGATCGGTCGCGGCTATTAGGTGGGTCGAGCATTGCTACAACAACAACAACAGGGGTGACTCTAGAATGTGTTTTTACTATATGGGAATCAAATGAAAGGTGTGAATGAGTATTTTAAAAGGGAGTGGGCCTTATTTCTATAGGTGGACGCCTTTTCGAGATATCGCCATAAAGGTGGACCAGGGGTGACTCTAGAATGTGTTTTTACTATATGGGAATCAAATGAAAGGTGTGAATGAGTATTTTAAAAGGGAGTGGGCCTTAGTTCTATAGGTGGACGCCTTTTCGAGATATCGCCATAAAGTGGACCAGGGGGGACTCTACGCTTCCCAAGGCAGTCCGTTCTATTTACCGGAGCGACTCGGGATTTTTCCCGACCAAGGACTGTCATTTCAGTGTAACCCCATTTAATTTGTTGCGTCCCTCCCACAAATTTTCATCCTCCCAGCAGCTCCTTGCAGCAGGACTGCTCCATATTCTCTTGCTCCGGGAAGGTATCGAATCCAATCCGGGTCCGTCTCCTGACCCCGGTCCTGAGAGATGGTTTTGGTGCATCTGCCGGAAAAGAATCTTTTTAGGACGGTCATACTCTGTTCAGTGTGTCTCGTGTAAGGGATGGTTGCATCGGACAGGTTGTTCTGGGCTTGATCCCAAAACCCGACGCCCACGTAACTTTTATAAATCTTTTGTGGCTCCTTGCTGTTCACGCCCAAGGGCGTCCCGTAGTCTACGCCTAAGCGCCCCCACTACCTTCCAGCAGCCCCGCTGCTCAGCAAGCCACAACAAGTACCCGCTGCTGCTCGCGCCCCACGGCGCCAACAACTCAAACAGCTGCTACCACTCATAACTACTAGCTTCGTAGTAGAGTTGGTAGCAATGTTGAGCATCAGCCCCTACCCCCGTCTTCCCCCCTGCGTCCTGGCCTTCCACAACCCAGGTGTAGTCACCCGTCACTTACCCCCAGAGTGGCGGCGTCTCCCCTCATGCACTTCAGAATTCTGCAGTTAAACTGTAATGGACTAACTGGGAAGATTACGGAGATAGTCGATTTCATGAAGCGGCACAACATCCGCATTGCTGGGATTCAAGAGACTAAACTCACAGCAAGATCTGCATTACAGACCTGCTCTGGGTATAATGTCCACAGAAAAGACCGCGAGAGCGGAAATGGAGGCGGCCTCGCATTTATCATACACCACTCTGTGCAATATTATATATTTGATCCTGGCATCGACCGCAGGGACAATGTCTTAGAACGTCAAGGCCTATCTGTCCGGTCAGGCGATGCAAACCTAGAAATCATCAACGTCTACATCCCTCCTGCCACCTGTTGCCCCAGTGGATACCGCCCTAATATCAGAGCCTTACTCACTGGCAACAATCGCATTATTTTAGGCGATTTCAATGCCCATCACGATTTATGGCATTCAAATGTGCGGGCGGACAGGGGTGAGATGTTGGCGGATCAAATAGAAGAAACGATGTTCTGCACAATAAACGGAGACGCCCCCACACGTATGGTAGGAAGCTGTCACAGTTCGCCAGATATCTCAATCATGAGCGCAGAACTCGTAAACTGCGTCAACTGGCAGCCGATGGTAACATTGACATCCGACCACCTGCCTATACTTATTTCGCTCGAGCGTACCGCCGACTTCATCGTCACCGAAAAACGCACTTTCATAAACTTCAAAAAGGGAAAGTGTGAAGAATATAAATCTTTTACAGACAACTTTTTTGCTGTCCTCCCTATCCCGAATGATGCCCGCCAAGGGGAGCGTGCCTTCCACATGGTCATTGAATCCGCCTCGGCACGTTTCATTCCCGCCGGGAGAATTCCCGAAATCCGGCCCCACTTCCCGGCGGAGGCCGCAAACTTAGCGACAACCAACAAAGATAGACGGAGGGCCAACAGACACGCACATAAACACAAATTCAGCGCGTCACCAATCACCATCACCGCTAAAGAGGTTGAGGACGCCAGGGGTCGCGCTAAACTATCCAAAGCAGTGGGCCCAGATGGTATAGCCATGCCGATGCTTAAAAGCCTAGGGAAAGAGCGTTTCAAATATTTGGCGCGTGTCTTCAACCTGTCTCTTTCCACCTTTGTCATACCCGAGAAATGGAAAATGGCCAAGGTGGTCCCGCTACTAAAGCCTGGGAAACCAGCTAACATAGGAGAGTCGAATCGTCTGATATCTCCTATCGCCAGTAGCAAATACGCTTGAAGCCATTTTGCTCCCTTATTTGCAAGTAAATTTGCAGCTAGCCTCTCATCAGCATGGCTTCAGAAAACTCCATAGCACTACCACCGCGCTAAATGCCATTAGCACCCAAATATATTGCGGTTTAAATCAATACCCCCACCATAGAGCAGTACTCGTAGCGCTAGACCTATAAAAAGCTTTTGATACGGTCAACCATGGCTCGTTACTGCAAGACCTGGAAGGGTCTACCCTTCCCCCATGTCTTAAAAGGTGGACCGCAAATTATCTGGGTGGTCGGCAGGCATCGGTGCAATTTAGAAACGAAACATCAAAACCAAGGAAAATTAAACAAGGGGTGCCACAGGGTGGTGTCCTATCCCCACTTTTGTTTAATTTCTACATATCTAAGCTACCTTCACCACCGGAAGGAGTCACAATCGTTTCCTACGCCGATGACTGCACAATAATGACCACAGGCCCAGGCCCAAAGATCGATGAGCTATGCAATAAAATAAACGGCTACCTCCCTGATCTCTCCAGTTTTTTCGCCTCGCGAAACCTGGCATTATCACCGACTAAATCTTCCGCGACCTTATTTACAACATGGACGTCCCAAATGTCGACCATTTTGAACATCCACGTCGATGGCACTACGCTACCGACTGTCCTACACCCCAAAATCTTGGGTGTGACGTTTGATCAGGATCTACATTTTGGTGAGCACGCAGCCGCAATTGTTCCGAGAATTCAGAGCCGTAACAAAATCCTCAAATCCCTCGCTAGCAGTAACTGGGGAAAAGATAAAGAAACGCTCATGACTACATACAAAGCAATTAGCCAGCCGATTACGTGCTACGCGTCACCCATATGGTCGCCAAGCCTAAAAATTACCCACTGGAAGAAGCTACAGGCCTGCCAAAATACTGCTCTCAGAATTGCCACGGGCTGTATTCTTATGTCCCCAGAACACCATCTGCATAATGAGGCGAGAATACTCCCCATTAGGGAGAGAAATGAGATGCTGACCAAACAGTTCCTGTTGAATACCCAGAAACCTGAGCATCCCAACAGACATCTGATTGATGAAATAGCACCACCTAGGGGCTTAAGGAGTCATCTCCGTGAGCATTTTGAGGAAATACGGCACCTGAGAACCCAGTGAAGCGAAAAACACAAGCAGGTCCTTGGTGAACTCCACAAACAGGCGTCGGACCTTTATGCCGGGAATTGCCCGGTGAATCCAGTACTCAAAGAAAAGTATCCAAAACTCGCGGAAGAGGAACGCATACTCCCCAGGGAAACGTGTGCCACTCTTGCTCAACTTCGTTCTGGATACTGTAACAGGTTAAACTCTTACCTATCCAGAATCAACCCCGACATACAAAATGTATGCCCCGCTTGCAATGTGTCCCCACATGACACCAACCATCTCTTTAATTGTAATGTGGAACCAACGCCTCTAACACCACTTTCTTTATGGTCCACCCCTGTTGAAACAGCAAGTTTCCTTGGACTCCCGTTAGAGGATATTGATGACAATTTGTGATCGGTCGCGGCTGTTAGGTGGGGCGAAGCACTGCTACAACAACAACAACAACATGGATGACTCTAGAATGGGTTTGTACGATATGGGTATCAAATTAAAAGTATTAATGAGGCTTTTAAAAGGGAGTGCTGGTAGTTGTATATGTGAAGGCGTTTTCCAGATATCGACCAAAATGTGGACCAGGGTGATCCAGAACATAATCTGTTGGATACCGCTAATTTATTTGTATATATAATACCACGAACAGTATTCCTGCCAAGATTCCAAGGGCTTTTGATTTCGCCCTGCAGAACTTTTTCATTTTCTTCTACTTAATATGGTAGGTGTCACACCCATTTTACAAAGTTTTTTTTTTAAGTTATATTTTGCGTTAATAAACCAATCCAATTACCCTGTTTCATCCCGTTTTCATATTTGGTATAGAATTATGGAATTTTTTTTTGCATTTTTGGTAATTTTCGATATCGAAAAAGTGGGCGTGGTCATAGTCGGAGTTCGGCCATTTTTTATACCAAGATAAAGTGAGTTCAGATAATTACGTGAACTAAGTTTAGTAAAGATATATCGATTTTTGCTCAAGTTGTGTTAAGGGCAGAGCGGAAGGACAGACGGTCGACTGTGTATAAAAACTGGGAGTGGCTTCAACAGATTTCGCCCATTTTCACAGAAAACAGTTATCGTCATAGAATCTATGCCCTACCAAATTTCACAAGGATTGGTTAATTTTTGTTCAACTTATGACATTAAAAGTTCTTCTAGACAAATTAAATGAAAAAGGGCGGCGCCACGCCCATTTTGAAATTTTCTGTTATTTTTGTATTTTGTTGCACCATATCATTACTGGAGTTGAAAGTTGACATAATTTACTTATATACTGTAAAGATATTCAATGTTTTGTTATAATTTGAGTTAAAAATTTTTTTTTTAAAGTGGGCGTGTTCGTCATCCGATTTTGCAATTTTTTATTTAGTACACATATAGGAATAGGAGTAACGCCCTTGCCAAATTTCATCATGATATCTTCAACCACTGCCATATTACGGCTTGCAAAACTTTCAAATTACCTTCTTTCAAAAGTGAGCGGTGCCACGCCCATTGTCCAAAACTTTACTAATTTTCTATTCTACGTCATAAGGTCAACACACCTACCAAGGTTCATCGCTTTATCCGTCTTTGGTAATGAATTATCGCACTTTTTGGGTTTTTCGAAATTTTTGATATCGAAAAAGTGGGCGTGGTAATAGTCCAATTTCGTTCATTTTAAATAGCGATCTGAGATGAGTGCCCAGGAACCTACATACCAAATTTCATCAAGATACCTCAAAATTTACTGAAGTTATCGTGTTTACGGACGGACGGACGGACGGACATGGCTAAATAAATTTCTTTTTTCGGCCAGATCATTTTGATATATAGAAGTCTATATCTATCTCGCTTAGTTTATGCCGTTACGGATTACCGTTATGCGAACAAAGTTAATATACTCTGTAAGCTCTGCTCAGCTGAGATAAAGATGCTCTGCTATTTCTTAAATTTTTAATCAAAAATAATGATTATGTATAGATATATGTACATAAATAGTTGACTTGCACTGTACAATAGCAATTTTAACACAGTTCAACATATTTTGATTTTTTTTTGTTAAATAGTAGCCATGGTATTTTTCTGAAAGAATAATTTTCGCATAAAAAAGATACAAAAAGTTCAGGCGTGCTGCACTATAAGCATGTTCCACAGATATGATCTGTACGAAGTACCCCTTTTCTTAAAAATACCATGGTAACCATTTAGCAAACAAAATATCTACATTTGTTGTACTGCGTTATTAGCCGTGTTTTTTAACACGCGCGTATACGTTTCGTTTGCGCGTGTAAAAAAACGCCTATCCTCGCTTAGATAATGCTTAGGAGACCCATCTAGCGGCTGTGGTTAAACAACTAGCTACAGTAACAGGGTGTACCGAAAAGCGGAGACACAACGCTCTGATGGCCATAGGGTATAACATATAGCTGAATCAGTTGCGATGAATTGTAGACACACATAGAATACATAGAATTAGTGTAGAGGGTGAAACAAAGACACATATTTCAGTTACATCTGAGTATAATGCGTATTGAAATTTAGTAGGACAAAATTTATGCGCAGCAATTTCAGAGGTGTATTTATAGTTTGTCGCTTAGCAGTCAATATAAAGTTTAAGCGTAAACGGATATACGCGTGTTAAAAAACACGGCTATTATTCCATTATTGAATTACTTTTACGTCTATGTAGATGTTTTATATTTGAAGCGGAGCGCGAATTCCGTTGTAAATGACAAAATCGTGTTTTTACAGGAGAGAAAAAAACGTTCTTTGGAGGCTTTGTGATTGTTTTTTGTTCCTGTATTATTCGCCTGTCCAAAACAATGACTTTAATAACTATGAAAAAAATTGAGGAATTTCAATTTCGAATTACAAGTAAACGGTAATTTTAAAACTTTTTTCAGTGGAAAAACGTTTCATATCCCAAGCGCGACAGCAGTTAAACCGTTTCTCCATTATGCACAGCATCTGTACTGATGGCTTTTAAAACGTTGTTCCACTGAGCAATACGGTTGGTAGGAATGGATTTAAAATGTTACTATCACAAAAAAAATATGTATTGGTTTGTTTTTTAAATAAAGACTATATTATAGAATGCTTACAGTTTATTTATTTCATACAAAAAGTTAATTCGGCATCAAAACAAAATTGTGTTCAAAACAGAAATGAAAATATTCCAAAAACTGTGAATAAAGCTTGGTTTGCTTTGAGCCCATGTACACAATAACTTTCCAACCTAACTTTTTTGTTTACTTCTTTTTAAATATTAATTTCTGAGTGTTTTCACGGTCACTTTTACATAAAGAGAGCGAAAACACATCGTGTAAGAGTGCTCTTTCAAGTAAGAGATTTATATACTATCTTTATTTACTGCAGATCGATTTATAGAACTCTGCGTACTTCTCAGGCCAATAGTCATTCATTTGACCAACACTAAATTTTTGGCAATTGAAATAGCAACGACAATCACAAACCTAAATATAAACAATAAATAAAATAAAAATTACAGCAAGTGCACTTAAAACGTTTTTCCACATTACTTGTTCTGGAGCGTTTTTTTGAGGGATACTTTTGTTTTTCCTGGTTGTATATGCATTTCCACTATTTCTTAACTTTTTGTTTTTAATATCTTTTCAACATTACATTTCCTTTTTGTACCTCTGTTTCACCTATCAATTACCTGCGACAACTGCGATCGTATCATTTTGCGTGTAACTTACAACGTTCTTCCACGGACTGACTTCTTCTAATTGCTCTTTAATTGCCCTTTAGTACGTAATTTTAACTTATTTGATGCTTTAGAGATGCAAGAGAGTAACAGTAACGGAAATCTGCAAAAAAACACGTGTTGCAAAAATTGGCTTTTAAAACATTCGCGGCTCCGCTTCATTTGTCCGCAGAGCAAATCGATTTTAAGATATCGGGCCTTGTTTTCAAGTAGGAATGGAGCTAATTACATGAGTTTTCGATGTTGATCTTAGTAATCAAAATAGCTTTTAAAACTTTGACAATTAATTGGGTTTTATCGCAAGTCCATATTTTACTCATTAGGGAAAAGCCTCTTTCGACAGGTGCGTTGCTCCCAGGCAAACAAAGAATATACTCAATAATTATGGAAAAATTTCTGCAGTTGACTTTGTTAGCACGATTGTCAGCAGCAACATTTCCGTCGTTCCAGCTTCGGATCTTTTCTTCTGTAACATAGCTGGTAATAAGCAAAAATTCATAGAACACTGCTGTATCTTGTTTGCAGTTAATAAAATCTTGCATAATCAGCAAATCCGTAACATTATGTACCTCTTCCCAAGAAGGCACTTTCGTCAAATTTGACCAATCGAACACCGCTAACTCTTTAATGAATTGGCACTAAGTATTGTTTACTTGTCTTATAAAATTCAACAGCAACGCTTTTCATATTCTGCACATCTACAGCAACGTCACTTTCTTTCAGTTTTTCTAGTAGATTACGAACTGTCAGAGGAAGAAAAATCGAGCCCTCTTTAAGTGCTAAATTATCTCGAAGACGCTTAATTTCATTTGCAGACTCTATTGCCGACACCTTTTGTCCCTCGATTTTCAAAATGGCTTGATTGAAAGTCGCTGCCTGTGCGTGTAAAAAATATAACCACAACTCCGAACTTTGGGTTTCGAAAAACGTTTTTAAAATATTTGGGCATTTATCGATGCTCAAGAAGTATTTTTCCAATGGCTTATACATTTTTAAATCTCTCTCGAGAGCAGGCATTAATGCAAGCCACCTTGTTCTACTGTAGCCCAGCAGTTTCTTTTACTCTGTGTCGGTAGAGTGACAAAACTCTTTCAGAGCTTCTACTCAAACAACGTAGATGTAGAAGAATGAATAAATTTTTACAATGATGCACTCGAAATCAACAGGGAGACAATCTGCAGTTATTTTTATAGCGTTGTGAACATCCAGTGCCAATGAGCTGCCGTCCAATCGTTTGGTTCAATTTTGCGAAACAATTTTTTTTTCCTTTTCTGTTCTTTCCCTCAGTATTGCCTCCACAAAGTGCCACAACTTTTTAATTCAAATCATTGGAACATAAAACTTGTATCAAATAATCGCTAATTATATCAGATGATTCGCCTGGAAGCTCGCGAAATTCTAAAATTTTCACCCTCACGCCTTCGTGTGGTAAAAAGTACCTAACTAAAATGGGAAATATCTTCATTAAGCCGTGGTTGGAAGCATCCGTTAATAAAGATATGCAGTGGGCATATGTGCTAACACATTTACAATTATGGCCTGTGATTTTGTACGAGCATATCTAAATGTTTGCTCGAAACATGTTTGCATTAAATTAGAGGCACAATCCTTCGAGCGAAAACTATGGTTTTCTTGCACAGTGTAGTACGCCCGTGCATCTCTGCTGCAGCTATAACCAAATCTTTGAAAGTTGCGTGCTTCGTCCACCACACCGAAGATCCTGGGCTCACGCCACGATCAAAGCAACATCAAAATTTTAGAAACAAGTTTTTCAATTAGTGTTTTGCAAACACTCCGAGTGTATTTCTGCCATGAAAAGCTCTCAGTGAAAACTCATCTGCCTTGTAGACGCCTTTTGGAGTCGGTATAAAACACGTAGGTACCCTCCCGCCAATTTGTAGGAAAAATTAAAAGAAGCACGACGCAATTTGAAAGAGAAGCTCGGCCTCAAATCAGAACGTTCCATTTCGATTATTTTACGTTTTCTTCCAACCGTTTTGTAAACGAAAAATCAGCGTTTTGTAAGCTTAATATCTGCTTCTGTAAAGTTTTTAGAAACTTGCTTTTCCTTTACTTTGCTTGTTTAGGTGCCTTTGCGTGTGCCGGTACGGGTGCGGGTTTAAAGCGATCTCTTTATTATTTATGTCAATATATTTATGTACATATAAAAAAAAGGCGCGATAACGTCCGAGGTGATTTTAGGCCGATTATTTTCATTCAAATCGGCGGTGGGGAACCTACTTGTTTCATGCCTACTCCGAACGGCATCTGCAAGGCAGATGAGTTTTCACTGAGAGCTTTTCATGGCAGAAATACACTCGGATTGCTTGGCAAACACTGCCGAGGGGCGACCCCGTTTAGAAAAATTTTCTTCTAATTGAATAACTTGTTTCTAAAAGTTTGATGTTGTTTTGCCCGGGCCGTGAGCCCAGGATCTTCGGTGTGGTAGGCTACCATAACACTACGGCGGCCGTCATTTATGTACATATATCATTTAGCATATATCTTAGCATTTTTCATATGATCTTTCAATAAGCCAACTCATACATATACAATAAGAAGCAATTATTATAATTAAGAAACAGCTCACAGTTTCGTCCAATGTTCATCTGAAGCTTGCTTTATCATATTATTTTATTTATCTCGTGACTCATTGGTTCATCCCTCATTAATTGTACCCTTTCTTTCAGGTTTTAATTTTGACTGAAACATTTTTTATTCTGGTACACTCTCTCTATTTCCATTTTCTTAAATAATTTTCGCATGCACGAATTGATACTTACTTCCAGATATACCCATACAAATTCTATTTTGCGTAATAGCTCCGTCACATAAGCAGATTTTCATATAGATGAGTTTAAAACAAGCTTATGCATGATGTGTTATTTGCACGTAATTTTATGGAGAACTACAACAGATCGAGCGACACTGGCGCCATCTGATATGAAAGAGTAGCTGGGCCGCCGACAGAAAATCCGGGCCCGAGGGCAAAAAACATACGGGCCCCATACTAAAATGAACAAATTCTCAAAATCAAAATTACCATCTTTTACATGTTTATATGCATTTTTATATACATGTATATTTAAGCGTATACATGCATGCATATTACACTTTAAAAATCGGTGAATAGAGCTGTGAAAACTAATGAAAAATAAGTACAGTTTATTACTTATAGAGTTTTATTTAAATATTGCATTAATTGCATGAAATAAATTTCTTTAAATTGCAATACAAATATTTTTTGGTAGTAATTTGGAATATTAAAAGAGTTTAATTAATACAAGTGGGCTTTCCTGGCCTTAACAGCTGCGAAATTATCTATGATAGTGTCAAAATCCAACTGTCTCGCTGTTGGTGCTTCAATACAGAGCATGCCAAGTGCTGTAAGGCGTTCTTGAGTTGAACACGATCGATGGAAGTTCTTTATCCTTGCAAGAACACTGAAGGAACTACTACTAGCTACTGTAACAGGTATGGTGCAAAAAATACGTAAGAGCAACACAAATGTTAGGAAAAAATGTAGCTAGATTTAGAGCACAGATAGAATTCAACAATTCAAATGGGGACAGATTTTGATTAAAATTTGCTGAGTAAATGTGCTTCAAGTGGATCATTTCATCTCCTAAACTCTTGGAAGCGTCTGGATTGTATTTGCTGACAAATTGAACGCATTTTCTCGTATTGAAACCTCATCCATGTATCCAAATTGCCACAAATTTGGCATCATACCGATTTTTTCTTCTGCAACAGAAAACGAATTCAACTTTATGCTACCAAGCCGACGCCAAAAACCAACAACGCTTTATGCGGGGGCAGACACGTGAAGAGATTTATAATATTTGTTGAAATTTAAAATTATTGCTATCTACGAAAGGTGATTAAAGGTGTGGTTTGTTTATTTTCAGTAAGCAAAAAGCTCGGATAGCATTTTGAGATTCCCGGGCCCCTCCAAAGCCCGGGCACGGGATAAATGCCCCCCTAGCCGCCCTCCCCTCTCGTCGGGCCTGAAGAGTAGCCAAATCTCAAATTTTGTTGCAGAAAAAGCATAAGAAGAAGAATTTGACATTTGCTTTGGCTAAGGGTGCTGGCACACTTTGCAAGTGAAATTATTTTTTCCCACTCGTTGGTAACTTGTCTAACATTTTTCGCAATTAAAAACTGCAATATAACAAATGAATAAGACCCAAAAAAATGTTGGCAAGCATTTTTGTTGTATAGGGAGCATATTTAAAACAGAGCTACGCGCTTTTGTATGTGAATGGGCAAGGCGAAATAAACTTCGACTGCCGAGTCTGAGGTTTCTTCATATTTATAAACGCAATATCTTGGTTGATTGTGGCGATGTTACTGGAATGGTTAAGCTTGTGTTAAACGCATCTACATATATGAAAAATGTCATTGTGCCGCGGCCTTTATGTATTTAGTGGCTCTACTCAACTACATATTTTAAATACATATGTATATACATATATACTAGCAATGTGCATGTCCTCGTATATAAATATTTGAAGAAGTGGCTGCTAGGAGACTAGTTCCAATCGGCCAAATATGTATAATATAAAATCGTGTGCATGTGATAAGATATTCGAGGTCAAAACCCTCAAAATTAAGGTTTTCCTACTTCGTTTGGCGTTCAGTACATAAATTATTCAAAAGTCTTGCCAGCAATAGTTTTTTTAAATTTCAAAAATTTTAACTTCAGGCGTAGCACCGCCTATTCATATATGTACATACATACGGTTTCTCACAAAAATAAGTACACATTTGGTTTATGCTGAAAAAAACTCAAATGCAGTGGCTCACAGCTTAACTGATAGTTTTCATCTAAAATTTCGCAAATTCCCTAACAGAAACCACATTCAAAAAAATGTCAAAAGTTATTCAAAGGTAAGGAGAATTAATCAAAATATCAAAAATGACCATCAAAATTTTCAAATTTTGTTTCAGAATTTCTAGAAAATTTTTGAGTATGCAGTTTTGTAGCCCAATAAATTTTAGTGTAATAATGTGCAAGTTAGAAATAGCTCAACATTTTTCCTGAATTTTCAGAATTTTTTTCGGCGAGGGTGTTGAGCAATTTCTTCCATACATCGCATGAACAAAAATGCATTTTGTATGTGTTTTTTTCAGCATAAACCAAGTGTGTAGTTATTTTTGTGAGTAACTGTATATTGAGTCGAGCTGTATGGTTTGACTTATTTGGCCTTTTATACCTTCGAGGAGATAAAGGCGTAATTTCTCTTCCAGTTTTCGTTGGGCTGCTTTTCAAATTTTTTCCCGAATTGACAGTTTTACATGTTGTAAGCCAGGTGCCCCCCATAAATTCAGAAAGCAAAAATTCAGACACAAATTTTTTCAGAAAACATTAGTCAGAACCCCTTTTTCAGAAAGACAAAATCCAGAAGTCAAATTGCAGAAGTCAAATTTCAGAAGTCAAATTGCAGAAGACAAATTTCAGAAGTCAAAATTCTGAAGTCAAATTTCAGAAGGCAAAATTCAGAAGTCAAAATTCAAAAAGTAATCAGACGACAGAAAAAACATAAAATTTTTCTCAAAATTCAAAAACGTTTATTTATTTGGAAGGAATAATGTATAAAGGAAAAGTAGTACAATTTTGAATTGTGTGCAATAGCAAGCATGTAATTAATTAATTTTTTTCGCGATTATCTTTTTCAAATGAATTTACAATTTTTGTTGTTATATCGACCTACTGATTTGTAAGATCGCGGGTTCGAATGGAGCTCAAGGCCTAACAATAATTATTTTATCATTATTATTGTTATGATACATATTTTCTTAATTAAAAAAATTTTACAATGGATGAAAGAAAAAAATGTAGACAACTGCCAAAGCTCGTTGTATAGATCCATTTCGGGAACTGCTAAATTCTTTCATCGGCAACGTTTAGGCGCCGCTGCCTTAACCATTCAGCTATCACAGCGATTGTTTTTTGTCTTCATTATTTCTACTTCTACCCTGTTTCTTGCCAATTGATAATTCACAGCACTACGACATCTCTTGAAGAATGGATGTGAAAATTGGACTTGTTTCATGGCAATGATGCCATAGTGTCATATTTGTTGACACTTTTTCCCCATGCTCTGGGATGTATTAACAATTTATCACAATATATATATATCTATAACAGTAATAATGATAAAATAATTATTGTTAGGCCTTGAGCTCGATTCGAACCCGCGATCTTTGGAATTTACAGTATTAAAAAACCAAGTCTTTATATTTTTTCTTGCGTTTCCGATATGGTTCGCCTCCAGCTGAAAATTGCTGCAATTTCGTTTCTATTATTGCCTGTTCGAATGACGTTGTGCCACCTTTCGATGGAATTATTTGTACGGACTTCAGCCAATTTGGTGATATTATACATATTCCATAATTCGATTGAATATAACACCTTCTTTCGACGTTGCTGTGTTCCAGGCTGAAAAAAAATTCAGAACTAAATTTCAGAAGTCAAAATTCAGAAAGTAATCAGACAGCAAAAAACATAAAATTTTGCGCAAAATTTTATGATTTTTTGCTGTCTGATTACTTTCTGAATTTTGACATCTGAAATTTTACTTCTGAAATTTGACTTCTGAATTTTGACTTCTGAAATTTGATTTCTGAATTTTTGTTTCTGAGTTTTGACTTCTGAATTTTGACTTTCTGAAAACAGGGTTCTGACTAATGTTTTCTAAAAAAATGTGTTTCTGAATTTTTGTTTTCTGAATTTATGGGGGGAACCTTTAAGCCAATACCTAGGCGAGCAGCTAGCTCCTACTATCCCTTTTATAAAAAATTAAATAAATTATGCAACCGCTATTGGATTTTTCTTTTTACGAAGTAATCAGTCTAAACACCATTAAGGAATATAAAAGCCTACGTATTTATGTATGTATGTGCCCTTTGGGTGGTATTAAAACCACCAAACTTGGAGATCTGTAAGAAGAGTTGAATAAATATTAGCTGAATTATGACATCAGCAGCCAAAATAAAATAGACAAAAAATTTGACTTTTTTTTTGCAAATTCGTTTTATAATTTAACGTTTTTTTGTTTGTCTATATCAACTTGCGAATAATGCTTGCTGAAGAATCTGAGTAGGTATCTACCAACATCCGAAAATTTGCATAATTTTTTTTTTTTATGCTACATATACATATGTCCACTTGAACTTGCTTAGCTGGGTGTGTTGCGTAGATACATACGTACATATGTGTGTACACATGCCAGCTGTTCCGCAAACAAAATCATTTAATACTAGCAGACGCGACAGACGTTGTTTTGCCCTAACTTCGGTATATGTTCATAACTTTTAAGTTTTTACTTCTTACATTTCTTCGCCCTCTCTCCCAATTTTCTTTACCCTTAAATTCACTCCTCCCGCTGCCTTTCTCTTTCTCTGCGTCTCTTTCTCCCTACCCATTTTTCCCTCACTTTTTTCCGCTCCGTCTATCCCTATCTTTCTATCTTCGTCTAACTCTACCTCTTTCTCAGTCTCTTTTCTCTTCTCTCTAAATTTTCTTATTCTTCTCCATATTTATTATCAGTCCCAGTTCCAGTTCCGGTAACAGTCCCAGTCCAAGTCGATCGCTGTTCCATTTTCCAAAAAATAAATGTCATGAATACTAATATAGGCAAGGGACTCACAAAAGCGGTTAAATTTTTCCCGATATTTACTTGTGTTATATTGATTTATACGTTTTAATATTCTACGTCCTTGATCGCTGCGAACAAAAGCAATATTTGTGGCATAATTTCAGGCAGATTTTTTTATCTCAGACTTGGAGTTGTATGGTAGATGGAATAATTTCTAAAACTCCTTTCAACTTAAAGGTTTCGTTTTATTAGTTTTACAAAATTTTATATCGATCGCAATATTTGCTGAAACCTCCTGCATGCAGTTATTAGGTGACTAACGTGCCTAAAAGCAGACTTTAAATTTGTGAAAAACAGTGTGTATGTAGAAAATATCGTAAGCTTATTGCAGTTTAAAGGACAATTCTAGACTTTTATTTTATAAGTCCGAAAATAACCGGTATAGACTTTTCGGCTAAAGCAGATAGGAGCCAGGCGTAGACATAAATAATTTACTTTAAAGTTGGCCCCCTATAAATTTTCCGATCCGTGATTGAAAATGATTTTTTAAATTACAATAGCACTGCAGTGATGGCTCGTATTGATGACATACATATCTGAACTAGCGTTTTTAGATGCATAACTTATTATAATTTTTAGAAATAAATAGTTTGACAATTGCATAGCTATCGTTTGAGGCAAAACAGTTTTCAGTCACTTATCATAAATGTAATACGGGCCCTTTTATGCCTAGAAACTTTTCCAAAAAAATTTTACGCTAATTGAAACGCTTTTTGTGAATAATAATTTTACGACCTTGTGTTTGCAAATGACAATACGTAGAAACATCGCTTATTGCCTTTTCATATATACACTAATTACTTTGAATTATTCCTGCATACTTCACACTGAACATTTTCAGTACACATTAGAAATAGAGTTTACCAAATCTTTTCCCCTGCCCTGACCAGTCTATTTGTTATTAAAGAGGAAGCGAGAATTGCTCAGAGGCGTCGCGGTTAATTACACCGACAACACATATATAAATCGGTTATTTCACAATGATCTTTTCAAAATTTATATTGTTGCGCGTGCTGAATCATAAAACAGCTGAGAATTAGCCAGAAGCAGGTCGATAATAATTACTTAAGTGAGTACATAAGTACATAATAGCTCCGACACATAAGCACTTTTTCATATAGATGAGTTTAGCACAAGCTTATGCATTAAGAGTAGATTGCACGTCACGTATTTTTATGGAGAACGGCAGAATGAGCGACACTGGCGCCATCTGATATAGAAAAGTAGCAAACTCTCCAATTTTATTCCAAGCAAATCATAAGGGAAAAATAATTTCACTTGTAAAGTGTGCCAACACCCTTAGCCAAAGCAAATGTCAAATTCTTCTTCTTATAGTTTGCTTGGAACAAAATTGGGGAGTTGCCTACTTTTCAATATCAGATGGCGCCAGTGTCGCTCATTCTACCATTCTCCATAAAAATACCTGCAATCTACTCATAATGCATTAGCATGTGTTAATCTCATCTATATGAAAAACTGCTTATGTGTCGGAGCTGTAAGTGAGCAGACAAACAGTTAAATGCGTATGTATGTATATGAGGTTGCAAATCGTCATAAATAAATTAAATGACGATAACGGCAGCTCATGTTGTTTATGGGTCTACATATGGATATGCCAAGAAAGTGATGGTGTGGGAATATTCGAAATTTCGAATTATTCGAAGTGAATTGAATCGAAATATTGGATTCCAGATTGGATCCGAATATTCGAAGTGTTCGAATATTTCGAGTAAAAAAATTCTGCAGATTTTAGGTATAATAAAAAAATGACATTACGTCTAATACGTAAGATGATTGATTTTTGGTTAAACAATAATTAATTTTATAGAATTAGTAGTTGCAAATGACTTTATCAATTCTTCGGTTGATTAATATAACGGAATGTTTTAATTGACACCTGAAGTGATTTCTAACTCTTTTATAAATGGTACAGTTCTTGACTGAAGTGTAGTACTTAAACCTTTTAAGTTTTTATATTCAGTTGAGCAGAGCTCACAGAGTATATTAACTTTGATTGGATAACGGTTGGTTGTACAGGTATAAAGGAATCGAGATAGATATAGACTTCCATATATCAAAATCATCAGTATCGAAAAAAAATTTGATTGAGCCATGTCCGTCCGTCCGTCCGTCTGTTCGTTAACAAGATAACTTGAGTAAATGTTGAGGTATCTGGATGAAATTTGGTATGTAGATTCCTGGGCACTCATCTCAGATCGCTATTTAAAATGAACGATATCGGACTATAACCACGCCCACTTTTTCGATATCGAAAATTTCGAAAAACCGAAAAAATGCGATAATTCATTGCCAAAGACGGATAAAGCGATGAAACTTGGTAGCTGGGTTGACCTTATGACGCAGAATAGAAAATTAGTAAGATTTTGGACAATGGGCGTGGCACCGCCCACTTTTAAAAGAAGGTAAATTAAAAGTTTTGCAAGCTGTAATTTGGCAGTCGTTGAAGATATCATGATGAAATTTGGCAGGAACGTTACTACTATTACTATATATGTGCCAAATAAAAATTAGCAAAATCGGATGAAGAACACGCCCACTTTTTAAAAAAAAATTTTTAAAAGTCAAATTTTAACAAAAAATGTTATATCTTTACTGAATATAAGTAAATTAAGTCAACATTCAACTCCAGTAATGATATGATGCAACAAAATACAAAAATAAAAGAAAATTTCAAAATGGGCATGGCTCCGCCCATTTTCATTTAGTTTGTCTAGAATACTTTTAATGCCATAAGTCAAACAAAAATTTACCAATCCTTCTTAAATTTGGTAGGGGCATAGATACAGTTACCGTCATAGAAATGGCCGAATTCGGTTGAAGCCACGCCCAGTTTTTATACACAGTCGATCGTCTGTCCCTCCGCTCGGCCGTTAACACGATAACTTGAGCAAAAACCGATATATCTTTACTAAACTTAGTCTACGTACTTATCTGAACTCACCTTATCTTGGTATAAAAAATGGCCGAAATCCGACTATAACCACGCCCACATTTCGATATCGAAAATTACGAAAAATGAAAAAAATGCCATAATTCTATACCAAATACGAAAAAAGGTATGAAACATGGTAATTTGATTGGTTTATTGACGCAAAATATAACTTTAGAAAAAACTTTGTAAAATGGGTGTGACACCTAGCATATTAAGTAGAAGAAAATGAAAAAGTTCTACAGGGCGAAATCAACAACCCTTAGAATCTTGGTAGGAATACTATTCGTGGTATTGCATATATAAATAAATTAGCAGTACCCGACAGATGATTTTCTGGATCACCCTGGTCCACATTTTGGTCGATATCGCGAAAACGCCTTCACATATACATCTAAGGGCCACTCGCTTTTAAAACCCTCATTAATACCTTTAATTTGATACCCATATCTTACAAACACATTCTAGAGTCACCCCTGGCTCACCTTTATGGCGATATCTCGAAAAGGCGTCCACTTATAGAACTAAGGATTACTCCCTTTTAAAGTACTCATTACCACCTTTCATTTGATACCCATATCGTACAAACACATTCTAGAGTCACCCCTGGCCCACCCTAATGGCGATATCTCGAAAAGGCGTCCACCTATAGACCTAATGTCCACTCCCATTAGGGATTCCCATATCGCAAAAACACATTCTAGAGTCACCCCTGGTCCACCTTTATGGCGATATCTCGAAACGGCGTCCACCTATGGAACTAAGGATCACTCCCTTTTAAAATACTCATTAACACCTTTCATTTGATATCCACATCGTACAAACATATTCTAGAGTCACCCCTGGTCCACCTTTATGGCGATACCTCGAAAAGTCGTGCACCTATAGAACTAAGGCCCATTCCCTTTTAAAATGCTCATTAACACTTTTCATTTCACACCGATATCGTACAAGCACATTCTAGAGTCACCCCTGGCCCACCTTTATCGCGATATCTCGAAAAGGCGTCCACCTATAGAACTAAGGATCACTCCCATTTAAAATACTCATTACCACCTTTCATTTGATACCCATATCGTACAAACACATTCTAGAGTCACCCCTGGCCCACCCTAATGGCGATATCTCGAAAAGGCGTCCACCTATAGACCTAATGCCCACTCCCTCTTAAAATGCTCAGTAACACCTTTCATTTGATTCCCATATCGTACAAACACATTATAGAGTCACCCCTGGTCCACCTTTATGGCGATATCTCGAAAACGCCTTCACATATACAACTAAGGCACACTCCTTTTTAAAATACTCATTACCACCTTTCATTTGATACCCATATCGTACAAACAAATTCTAGATTCAGCCCTGGTCCACCTTTATGGCGATATCCCCAAATGGCGTCCACCCATAGAACTACGGCCTACTCCCTCTTATAATACCCTTTAATACCTTCCAGGGTTACCCTAGGTTCATTTTCCTACATGGTGATTTTCCCTTATTTTGTCTCAATAGCTCTCAGCTGAGTATGTAATGTTCGGCTACACCCGAACTTAGCCTTCCTTACTTGTTTTTACTTTATTATTATTATTATTTTTTTCTCAAATTTTAAAATAATTTTTCTTTTAATTTTTGTAATTGAAGATAGACAGTTATTCTGAATATAGAACTGGAGATTTTTAAAGAGTATAACAATTTTTTTTTGTTTTTTAAAGACGGTAACTTTAAAAATGGCGGCCACCGTGGTGTGATGGTAGCGTGCTCCGCCTACCACACCGGATGCCCTGGGTTCAAACCCCGGACAAAGCAACATCAACATTTTTAGAAATAAGGTTTTTCAATTAGAAGAAAAAATTTTTCTAAGCGGGGTCGCCCCTCGGCAGTGTTTGCAAGCGCTCCGGGTGTATTTCTGCCATGAAAATCTTTCAGTGAAAACTCATCTGCCTTGCAGATGCCGTTCGGAGTCGGCATAAAATCATGTAGGTCCCATCCGGCCAATTTGTAGGGAAAATCAAGTGGAGCACGACGCAAATTGGAAGAGAAGCTCGGCCTTAGATCTCTTCGGAGGTTATCGCGCCTTACATTTATTTTTTTTTTTTGTTAGCTTTAAAAATTCAAGACCTTATATATTTTTATTTTAATCTTCATAGTATTATTCCCAAGAAATTCGTGTGAAATTTCGCCTATTTTTGGATTATATTGCATGATATTCCATCCGTTAAACTTAATAAGTAGTTGCAAAAAAAATGTTTTTAAAACAAACTGAGGGAGTGTCTATCGGGACAAAATATTTGGGCAATTCACGAGAGTGTCGTATTCATGTAAAATTTTAAGATTTCAGTTTTTTCCATGGTTTCCAATATAAAATTTGATTAAAGTATAGCACATATGAAAAATAGTAGACCTCGTGAATTGCCTAGTTGTCTGCCACAAATAACACCCACACCATGTTGTTTTTCTTAGGAATTTCTCTCATCGTGATAAACCTTTAAATAACCTATTGCTGTGTTTTTTTTAATGTATATACATATGCACTTCAACTTTATATGGACTATTATGTCTAAAGCTTTATCTTCACTTATGAAATTGTTGCGCAAAAAATTAGAGCTGCTAAGTTTCTGTATGCATTATAGTTACTCAGCTGAAACTGAAGTGTGTGTCTTCATTTTGTCTCTACCCTATTCCCCACTTCCATGACCAAAAAAAGTGTGTTATTTTCATGGGCGTGGGAAACATTTGCCAAATATCTCAAGATACAAATTTGTTTAAATATTTAACTTTGTATAAACATTCATATGTGTGTGCAAAAAAACCAACATAATTTTTACGCCATTAAAGCACATGAGAAGCAAAAAACATGAATATGTACTTACTATAAACATGTTCGCAGATTAGACTGAATAAAAAAAAAAACTAACCCGTTATTGATTAAAGATGAAAAGATCTTAATTTCAAAAAGACACATTTTTTATTCTATTGGTTGCTTCACATATAATCTGATATGAATTTAGTATTGAGTAGAAGTGGAGTCCTTGTAAGTTGCCAAATTTTTTATTTCAGCGCTATATAACTCCGGGAAGTTTTAGGACGTACTCCTAAATTTCAATACGCATTATACTCAGATGCAACTGAAATATGTGTCTAATACTGTTTTCACACAGAAACTTAATGATCTCATTTCACCTTCTAATGAAATCGTAAATTTTTTGCTTTCACACAGAAGTAACTGCTCGATTAGTATGAAGGATGAAATGTCAAGCGAATAAAATGACAATGCTATATGACAGACAAACATGGCGGAACGATAAAAGGTGGCAGCATGGTGACATACCTACAAACAAAAAAAATTCCATGTACTTGTAAATTCGATGGACAAATGTCAAAATTGTACTGCGCCGGTAGTTGATGTATCAAATCAAATAAAAAAGGTTATAATCAGCTGTTCGATGCGGCCACCTTGTATCGTTCCGCTATGCAGACAATGACATTTACTTTGACAAATGACATTTTTAAGCAACAACAGAGTTGCATTGTGCTTTTGACTTCATTAGGCATTCGATTAGCTACTAATGAAATAATTATAGATTCGAATTTTGTAGGGAAGATTGAGCTCAATAAGCGTCTTAATGTAGAAAACTGCCTTTATTATTCAATAAGCCGCCTGTGTGAAAATAGTATAAGCTTCACTTCTACACTACCTCTATGTATTGCCTTTACAAATGGTGTGTGTCCACCGCAACCGATTCAGCTATAGTGTATGGCCAACAGAAGTGTGTGTCTCCGCTTTTCGGTACAACATGTTCTTTAGCTAGTTATTTAACCACTGCCGCTAGATGGGTCTCCTAAACATTATCTAAGTGAGGATAAGCGTTTTTTTACCCAAAAACGTAGACATATGTACCTATATACGTGTAAAAAAAAACACGACTTCTGTTTTGTTAGCTTTCGTGTATTCATAATAGATTTTTGCGAATTATTCTAAGAAGTATTCACATATGTATATCGATTTAACTGGAGGTTACTCAACCTATATTGGCGTAAACGAAAATGTCTAATAAAGCTATCTTAAGGATTGCTATCCTCCAATTAAACCCTGGCTTAACCAAAGATGGTGAAAACGGTCCTAAGTAACGAACACTCAAAACACAAACATTTAAAAACATTCATGCTTAAAAAAAATTAGTTTAATATTAGAAATGTTATAACTTAATTGCTTGTGGGCTTAGAAAAAATTATATGTATTTATGGAACTTGTTTAGCAACTGGACCTTAAACACATTCTTTTCCTGTCTGAGAAATCTTCTCATCTTCCATCAGTATCAAATAGTCGTTTTTAAAGAATAGTGGAGTAAAATCATTCATCATAAATCATCAAATTTTTGAGTTGCTACGAAAAGTTTCCGATTTGTTTTCTAGAAGGCTATCAAAAATGTTTGAAGTTGCCAGTATTTTTTCGATAACTTTTCGATAGCACATCTATAACTTTTCCATAAGAAACCGACAAGGCTATCGAAAAACTTTAGAGTTCTCGAAAACGTTTGCCAATATTTTTTCGATAACAACTCGATAACTTTTCGAGAACAAATCGATAACTTTTCGATAGAAAATCGAGAACTTTCCATTATAAATCGACAACTTTTAGTTAAGCAATAGATAACTCTTCGAAGATGAACCGAAACAGCACCGACAGTCTACCGATAACTCTTCGTGAACTGTTGTTATCGATAACATGCTGATAACTTGTCGCTAGCAAACCAATAAAATAAATAAACGCAAAGCTCCGAAGAGATTTTAGGCCGAGCTTGTCTTCCAATTTGCGTCGTGCTCCTTTTAATTTTTCCTACAAATTGGCGGGCCGGGACTTAGAAGGTTTTCATGGCGGAAACACATTCGGGGTCTTTGCCAAATCATTGTCGAGGGGCCACCCCGCTTAGAAAAAATTTCTTCTAATTCAGAAAACTTGTTTCTTAAATTTTTATGTTGATTTGCCCGTTGCGTGAACCCAGGGTCTTCGGTGTGGTAGACGGAGCACGCTACCAACACACCACGGCGGCCGCCAACAACAATCCGATAATAAGAACAGCTTATAACTTAATAACCTAAAACAATCTCGAAAATTTATCCGTGGCTTAGTTATCCCAAAATTATCCCTAAACAGTACAGAACCAGACACCTCAAAGCGTTATTGGAAATCGATGCTGTATGGCCCCAGTAATATGGTATGGGGCGTAATAGGGGTTTTCTGGTTTAATTTTGGAAGAATAACAATTATTTGTAGATTTTACGAAACCCGTTAAGTTTTTTTTTTTCAAAACTTTCTAGAACAACCAATTTTTGAATAACCCAAATCCATTACTGCTTTGTGAGCATATAACATTCGCCAAATTTTGCTATTTAAGGCCGCGGCACAATTAAATTTTATATATTCACTAGAAGACCCGGCAGACGTTGTCCTGCCCTAAATTTGGCCAATCTGCATACATTTTAATAAGATTTTTCCGTCTGACTCTGCCCTCCCCCCTCTTCACTTTTTCCTAATCCTTTCATTCACTCCTCCCTCCGTCTTTTTCGCTTCATCTATCTCCATCTTCGTCTGATTCTATCTCTTTCTCAATCTCCTTCTCTCTTTCCTCTTCTCTCAATTTCTTCTCATTCTTCTGCATCCCTTATTGGCTGTCCCAGAAGGTGGTATGTATTTTATTCCAGTCCCAGTCCCATTCCGAGTCTCAGTCCCAGTCCTAGTCCTAATCCCAGTCCCAGTCCGTCTCTGGATAATATATTACTCTGTACTAAAGCACTCATCAACAGCTTTCATTTGATATCCATATTCTATAAACACACTCTTGGGGTACCCGGGTCCACGTTTTGGCCTATATCTCGAGACCCTAGTCACCCAGGGGTATGAAAATTAACCTCTACTAAAGCATTCTTCAACAGCTTTCATTTGATATCCATATTCTATAAACACACTCTAGGGGTACCCGGGTCCACGTTTTGGTCTATATCTCGAGACCCTAGTCACCCAGTCACCTATCCTATATTTCAAGTTAGATCAAACTACACACGGGGTGCAAAAAAAATTCAAAATCGGTTCAGTAGTTTAGGAGTCCATTGGCCTCAATTGTGTGACACGTGTTTTTTATATATTAAGATATAGATGCGTTTAACACAAGCTTATGCATTCCAGTCACATCGCCACAATCCACCAAGATACTGCGTTTATGAAAAATTTTCCTGTACAACAAAAATACTTACCAATATATTTTGTGTCGTATTAATTTGTTATATTGCGAAAAATGTTAGAAAAGTTACCAACGAGTTGGAGAAATAGTTTCACTTGCAATGTGCCATCACTCTTAGCCAAAGTAAATTTCAAATTCTTCTTCTTATGCATTGCTTGCAACAAAATTTGGGAGTTGACTACTTTTCCATTTCAGATGCCGCCAGTGTCACTCAATCTACCGTTCTCTATAAAAATACGTGCAATCTACTCATAAGGCATAAGATTGAGTAAAAGGCATCTATATGAAAAACTGCTTATGTGACGGGACTTTTACTAATGGCCCCATACCGGCAGTAATGTTACAGACAGCGGGCGATTTATATATAAATTGGCAATGATCCAATAATTTCGCTTTCTCAATTTATTCACAGACGGTGAGCAATGTCATTGATTTGCTGCAGTTACCAGACGCACAGCGTCAACTCACATTCAAAAGTTGTTTGACTTCAAAATATACAAACAACGTAATTTGTTATTAAATTGGCTTTCTTCTTCTAAATATTTACGGAAACCTTTCAATTAGGCATTTAAAAAAATATCAAACTGACGTCATAGCCTACCAATTTCCGGTTACCTGTTGCATGCTGGCATTGTGCGATGGCGAGTGCTGATAAAACTGGCTTCCCATTTCGGCTGAATCAAGTAATTAGTGCTTAACCCGCATTTAAATACACCCACAACACTATGCTATTTGTTAAAAGTTATTTAACGGTTTGGTCATGACAACGATTTTCTTGTATTTAGAAAAAATTGGGTGGTTTATCGTAGTGTCATGGAAGTAAATGCCAGCCGTTAACTCGAAATCTATACGAATAATGCATGGAAGATAAGCAAGAATTACGTTTGTGCGTCCGTATGTAATCGGTTTAGTATGGAAAACCAGAAAGTGTCAACATATGAGAAAAGTATACAAAAACCGATAAATCGACAAACGGAAGTTTTGTGCATTACTCAAGGTACATTGACCTGGGCGATATTCTAATTCTTATGTTGTAAAAAAAGCGCTTTTATAGTTGATTGTTTAACAGTTGTAAGTGACGATGCCACTATAGAAGTCGACTAGTATCTCAGGCGACTTTACGAGTATTTACACACTTTTGTGCGTACACTGAAAGAAAAAGACTGGTAAAATCAACCGAAATTTCTGTAAATTTTTATCCGTCGCAAAAAGATGTTCAATCAACTGCGCACAAATCGTTGATTCGTAATTGACCGTTTTAGTAGTCAAATGAACAAAAAAAGTTGTTGCGACAGCTTTGTATGAAAGTACCTATGATGCCATATAAATAAATAAATGAAAGGCGCGATAACCTCCAAAGAGATTTTAGGCCGAACCTCTCTTCCAATTTGCGTCGTGCTCCTTTTTAATTTTTCTTACAAATTGGCGGGACGCGACCTACTTGTTTAATGCCGACTCCGAACGGCTTCTGCAAGGCATATGATTTTTCACTGAGAGAATTTCATGGCAGAAATACACTCGGAGTGCTTGCCGAACACTGCCGAGGGGCGATTCCGCTTAGAAAAATTTTTTTCTAATTGAAAAAGCTTGTTTCTAAAATTTTTGATGTTGCTTTTCCCGGGCTGTGAACCCAGGATCTTCGGTGTGGTAGGCGGAGCACGCTACCATCACACCACGGCAGCCGCCATATAAATACGTAAATATGTGAATACATAAATACGCATGCTTGCTACATATACATACATATGAATATAGAAATGAAAATAGTAGTCACAAAACTGATTCTCAATTCTTTCAGTTGCAGCTCAACTCATTCTCAATTTCTTCTCTCGCATGTAGTTGCCACACTTGATTGTTTGAACAAAACTTGTAGTATAAATGTTTGATGTAACATTTTAAAAAAGAAAACTTGTAAGTTATAGAAAAGTAAAGAGTCAAATCGCAGGAAGGCAATTCACCACTGGAGTAACTTTACATGTAATTCGGCAATTTTAATTTTCGTAACACTTTAAGTTGAAACGATTCCAAAACAACGCAAACTTTTATTTTGTCGGAAACATCAACATTAAAAAAGGATGTTTTTTTATAATCTTATTAGATTCGTTCGCGTGAGTGAAAATTCATAAAAACTTGAACAAAATGTTACTAACTTTGGAAAAATCCTGTTTGTTCAAGCAAAATTTTTGCAACAAGAGGACGCAATTTTGCATTTCGCTTGGACGAGAAGTTGCAAAATTGTACCGAAATTTATTGTGTCCCGGTATCTCATAATTTTTTGCACAATAAATTCAAAAAAGGGTTTTTTCGTTTTGTATTGATAACTGAAAAACTAGTTTTTTATTGTTTTCCCATTTTGTGTGTTTTTTCGATTTGATGGTTTTCTTATTTTGGTGTTTTTTTTTAACAATTGGCATCATCGTCATAAGTACAAATTAGAGAGCGCAGTGAGCGTAAAATTCTCTTTGAAATTTGCTCATGTATTAACAGTTGGTCGCCGTTGAAATGACCTGTAAGATCAGTTCTGTTAACAGAAAAATCAGTTAGATTGATTAGGAATCTGTAAATTTTACAAAATTTTGTTAACTTAAGAGCGACAATTTCTCTTCTGTTGAAATGACTAAACTAATTTGTTCGCTTGACAAAGAACTCGGTCGATTTAACCATAATTCGATCAATTTCACCGAATCTCCGTTAAGTCAAGAACAACAGAGCCGATTTGTTGATTTTAATAGCACCATTTCTTTCAGTGTAATGGTTTGAATTTTTTGTTACCGAGTTGCAAAATACAAACATTTTAGACTACTGAAAGTTACATGTCAACAGCAAATTGGGTATATAAGGAAACAGTTGTGTAAATACTAGGACACGACACAATAACAAAACGTATACCCAAGGGTGAAAATTTAAATAATTTTTATACCCTATGTATATGTATACAAGGGTATATTAACAACAAACAATAATGGTAGTACGTAACTTCATAAACTAATATAAGTAGATAGGTATCCCCCCAGCGTGTTAGGAGGCTTACAATATACCCGCGGCAGGTATGTCGTAAGAGGCGACTAAAATACCAAAACTCTTTCAAGGGGATTTATGCGCAATTTATAGTTTCTAAAACCCAATTGTCAACCTCACCTACCCGTGGCCAGGCTCTAGTGACCTAAGTTTACTCATGGATCTAGGGGGTTGGAGGGCGGTATGGTAAGTCGTAAATCGTTCCCGAAATGGTCGGACTAGTACCTTAATGGTGCTTGTTACCGGAACGCAGAAGAGAGAAAAACCGAGAATGTAAAAGGGGGAAGATACGGATGAACAGGCATCAAACATGGAGAGAAGGAGGTAGAGGCTAGAAGATAAAAACTTTTTTTTCCAGAAGCTGCAATATGACAAATGCCTCTATTTACTGCGAGTGTAATAAAAGCTGTGTTTTTTGACTTTTATATTCGTTTACGCTTAAACTTTATATGGACTGCTAAGCGACAAACTTTAAATACACCTCTGAAATTGCTGCGCATAAAATTTGTCCTACTAAATTTCAATACGCATTATACTCAGATGTAACTGAAATATGTGTCTTTGTTTCACCCTCTACACTAGTTCTATGTATTGTATGTGTGTCCACAATTCATCGCTACTGATTCAGCTATATGTTATACCCTATGGCCGTCAGAGGGTTGTGTCTCCGCTTTTCGGTACACCCTGTGCTGTAGCTGTAGTTATTTAACCACTGCCGCTAGATGGGTCTCCTAAGCATTATCTAAGCGAGGATAGGCGTTTTTTTTTCACGCGCAAACGTAAACGTATCCGCGTGTGAAAAAAAACACGGCTAATATCACACGGAGGTATACGGCCAGGAGAACGGGCCAATTATCTATCTTTATGTTATATATAAAAATGAAAACGATTTAAAAAATTTCTTTAGTTTCATATATGTAGTTTTTTAGTGATCTATACAAGCAAAGATATTGAAATCGGTCAGTCAAGTATTCGATATTTGGTATAGAAATTCCATATATGAGGAAATTGAGGTTAGAGAGAGGTGGAATGGTTGGAGTAAGAGTGTGACTAGGCGTGGAAGTGATAGTGGGAATGAGAGTTAGGTATAATTAGGAATGTGTAGGTAGGAATACCTCCGAGGAGGTGTGATTGAGGAGTGAGTGTGAGAGGGACAAATGGAACAAGGTATGGACAAGAATAAAAAGAAAACTGAACGATTGAGTAGAATAGAGAAAATGTATGCAGAATAAATTCAGCCGGGTACTCTAGTATTTAATATAATAAAATGAAGCACTCACATTTTATTATTAGCGAACACGTAGCCTTTTATCATAAAAATAGTTATTACATACCGCCATATTTGTGTTATTAAGGGAGTTCAAAATTTTGTTTATTTGATGTTGTCAACGTTGTTATAGCACATGAAAGCTAGGGATCGTGAACAAGTTTTTTCGTTTTAAATTTTTTCTTTGCATAGTTTGTTTTGTTTTGGCAGTTGTTCATTTGCTATTCAATATTGAAAAAATAAACTACGGTTATTGATGTTGCGCATTTGCCATGACGTAGCAAACGCGTAGCCGTATATTTTGTTAGTGTATTGTAAAAATATGTCACACAAATTTGCTATGCAATGATGCTAGACCATTTGCACAAAATTCTTACCTCATCTATAATTTTGAATTATGCAAATGCTGCGAAAATAAAATTTTTATTTTTTTTTTCGTTGGTTTTCTATTCTTCGTAAATTATTGAAAATAACATATTTTTGATTGTCAGTTGTTACATTGACAATAAAGTTTGGTCCATCAAGTGGAAAGTACTAGATTTTTGGTTCCTTTAGGCATTCAATAAAGCAAAAATGAGACAATTTGGAATTTGTATTTTGTATTGAAGATTGAATTCAATATTGAAATATGTAGAAAACTGGACTAATTATTTTATTAACCCTCTTTGGGAAATTGGTATAATATTATATTTTAATATCTTTTTACTCTTTTATTTTCAGAGATCGTAGATAGTACCATTTATATACATATATTTGCATATAAAGAAGAGAGACAAAGAGAGCCATAAAAATGTATCCATTTGTAAGTTATTTGAAAACTTTAATATATTTATTGCCAGTTTGTTCTGAATTTGCATTGTGCGTTTACTAATTTCTATTAAAAGTTTTCATATACTGAGGTAGTGTGTAAACCTGGTAGCTAATAAGTAAATAGATATACTTAATTTTATAATGCAAACAAAAACTCTTTACTTTTTCCAATGATAGCACCAGAAGTTAACTTAGTATATAGTGATTATAATGGCATAATTAAATATTACTGTATTGCCGATTTTATACAGTTTTTACTGCTCTATGGAATTGCAATACGTCATATTTGGTAAACAACTTATTTACCAGGTGTACAATCTAAATCAATGATATGTAAATAACTATATATTGCGAAAAATTTTATTTATGTACATACCTGATAAAGTATATACATATATTTACTAACCCGAATGTTCGCATCGATTGTTTTGCATTGTAATTATTAAAGAAACAAAATAGATTATGCATTATTTTACATTATTGGAAAAAAAAAGTGCAGCTGTTGCATACTTTTTTAGGAAAATTGATTTGTAGGGGAGACCGGGGTAGCTTCGTCGTTGGGGTACATTCGTCAATGACGTTTTTGGCATGAAAGAGAAATCTCTTATCATCAAATATCGACGCAAACTCACCCACCACCAATATTAATGACCATTTCGAAGTTGCACGTCTCTAGTTGTTTAACTGATACAAATAAACGTACTGTAACGAATGTTAGCAGCACTGAGCGATGCTATCGTCTCTAAGCCGATGCTATCGTCTCTAAGCCGATGCTAACCAGTGACGTGACTGCACATCAATAATTCAATCATTATGTATCTACATAAACGAAACAATAGCCGTGTTTTTTAACACGCGCGTATACGTTTCGTTTGCGCGTGTTAAAAAACGCCTATCTTCGCTTAGATAATGCTTAGGAGACCCATCTAGCGGCTGTGGTAAAACAACTAGCTACAGCAACAGGGTGTACCGAAAAGCGGAGACGCAACGCTCTGATGGCCATAGGGTATAACATATAGCTGAATCAGTTGCGATGAATTGTGGACACACATATAATACATAGAATTAGTGTACAGGGTGAAACAAAGACACATATTTCAGTTACATCTGAGTATAATGCGTATTGAAATTTAGTAGGACAAAATTTATGCGCAGCAATTTCAGAGGTGTATTTATAGTTTGTCTCTTAGCAGTCAATATAAAGTTTAAGCGTAAACGGATATACGCGTGTTAAAAAGCCGTGTTTTTTAACACGCGCGTATACGTTTCGTTTGCGCGTGTTAAAAAACGCCTATCTTCGCTTAGATAATGCTTAGGAGACCCATCTAGCGGCTGTGGTAAAACAACTAGCTACAGCAACAGGGTGTACCGAAAAGCGGAGACGCAACGCTCTAATGGCCATAGGGTATAACATATAGCTGAATCAGTTGCGATGAATTGTGGACACACATATAATACATAGAATTAGTGTACAGGGTGAAACAAAGACACATATTTCAGTTACATCTGAGTATAATGCGTATTGAAATTTAGTAGGACAAAATTTATGCGCAGCAATTTCAGAGGTGTATTTATAGTTTGTCTCTTAGCAGTCAATATAAAGTTTAAGCGTAAACGGATATACGCGTGTTAAAAAACACGGCTAATAACTGCGTCTACATATATGTACCATGTACGTATACGAGCAGCGGAGCGGCAATGCGCAAACACATGCATATATCTTATCTGAGTTGTCACAAGAGAGAGCAATAATTTGTGCACGTAGTTGTGGCTGGCGATTTTGTAGCCGAAAGTAACTAGTAAGTTCTGGAAATCGAAGAGCCTAGAAGTATGCAGCGTAAACTATAAAAGCGGGGCAGGCGAGTAAGAAGTAATTCAGTTTGATTTGAATTGTCAAGCAGTTACGAGTAAGACGATATCTAGCGAGTAATAGCACTATTATTTTGAAAATCAGTTTCCTTTAAGATATCAGTTTGGTTATTAAGCTATTCGTTGCACAGTTTGAGTGTTATTGTGAAGTATTTTAATAAAGGCCATTTTTCCATTATTCAATATTGAAGTTATTTATTCAACAGTTTAGCGATACGAACCTAGCAAAAGGGGCAAACAAGAGGATTTGCAGCAAATTCGTTAAAATTGGTGTCAGAAGAGGAATTGTTGAATAAATTACGAAGATTGGGAATACAACAAGGACATGGCAAAGTTCAGTGAATTGAAGATCCAGCAACTAAAGAAGGAGTTGGAGAGCCGTGGATTGAATACAAGCGGCGTTAAACTTGAACTTCAGGCACGGCTACGAGAGGCAATGGAAGCAGAAGGAATTGATGTGGAAGAGTATGTCTTTCATCTTGATGGCGAGGAGACAACAAAAATTGAAGAGAAAATCGAAACATCGCAAACGGTTACCAGCACAGACTTGAACGTGATATTGGCTGCAATATCTGCACAAACGTCGACAGTAACATCGAAAATTGAAGCACAGGAGGCACGCATTTCAGAAATGTCGACACAGATAACATCCAAGATGGAAACTCAACTGGAAGAACAAGACATATATGGCATCACAATTGGAAGAACAGAAAGCACACATGGCGTCACAAATTGCAGAACAATTAAAAGAACAAGAGGCACGCATAACATTACAGCTCGAAGCACAAGAAGAACGTATCTCAACAAAGCTGGAGGCACAGGAAACAAAATTCTCATCGCCGCTGGAGGCTGTTAGTGAACGACAAAATAAAGTGGAGGCCGAGATGGATGCTTTGAAAGATCGGATTCAGGAGTTACAATTGAACCGTCCAATCACTTCAACGTCTACTCTGAAGGTAAAATCCCCAAAGTTTGATGGTTCTGTTCCATTCCAGGTATTTAAGCTCCAATTTGAGAAGACGTCGACAGCGAACAACTGGAATGATGAAGATAAAGTTGCAGCTCTGTTCGTGGCATTGAAAGGGACAGCAGCCGAAATCCTACAGACGATTCCCGAAGGAGAGCGGAACAACTATGAAGCATTGATGGCCGCTGTCGAGAGACGTTACGGAAGCGAGCATAGGAAACAGATATTCCAAATTGAGTTGCAAAACCGCTACCAAAAAGCAAATGAGACATTGCAGGAGTTTGCTTCAGATGTTGAAAGGTTGGCTCATCTCGCAAATGCGGACGCACCCGTGGAATACACCGAGAGGGTAAAAATCCAGAGCTTTATAAATGGCATACGAGACGTGGAAACGAAGCGAGCTACATACGCGAACCCAAAACTGACATTTGCTGAAACGGTATCACATGCATTGACTCAGGAAACTGCCTCCCTATTAAGTAAACCAGCATATAAGGCTCATCGTGTAGAAGTAGAAAGGCCAGAATGGGTAGACGCAATATTGGAGGCACTGAAAGGATCGCAAAAGCGAAGTGAAAAAGTTATCAAATGCTTCAAATGCGGGAAGTCCGGTCACATGGCACGTCATTGCGATCTTGGTCTTAATAGTTCCAACAATGTGGGTGGCCGTAAACGCAAAGCTGGAGGAGATGAGCAAGAGCGAGTAAGAGGTAGAGAGCTAGATCCAGCTATTGAATGCCCTGTGATATCTGTGTCGCAAATTGGAAGGAAATCAAGCAGTCTTACCGTCAGAGGGAATGTGGATGGCAAAGAACGAGTACTGACTGTAGATACGGGCGCATCTCATTCCTTGATCCGATCTGACTTGGTCAACAGGAGAGTAAAACCGTTACCTGGAGCAAAGTTGCGTACGGTCACTGGCGAGTATAACCAAGTTCAGGGAGAAGTGATATGTGAAGTATTGATTGGGAAGGTCATGGTTCTACACAAATTTGTTGTGGCGGAGATTGTTGATGAAGTTATATTGGGAGTGGATTTCTTGGTTGACCATGACATCAAGATCGATATGCAGAGAAGGGTGATGTGTTATGAGAACCAAGATGTGCCACTTAACTTTAGTTTGGAAAAAGGGTTCAGCAGTAATCGGGTACTGGTGGAGAAGACTCGACGAAGGCCACGAAATTCAAAGGTAAAGGTTGATGGAACAAATGGGCCAAACAAATCAAAACCGAAGGTACCTGTGAGAGAAACACTGGCATTGAAAAGCCCTAACGGACGTACTGAAACGAAGAAAGAATGCAAGGGTGGTTTCAAGCCAAGGCACACTACTGTTGTGAAGCGTCGGAACGATACTGATTATGCAAAGAAAATCCGTCCAGCGCAAGCTCTGCGAAGTAGTTCTTCATTGGCCGAGCAACAGAGTGCGAGGGAACGATCCAGAATAATGAGTAGTAAGATGGAACACAGGTACGACAAGGAAAATGATTCGGAAGGTTTCCGGGAGGGAAATTTGGTACTGCTATACAACCCTCACCGGCGGAAAGGTGTTCCATCCAAATATCGGTGCAGTTGGGAAGGCCCGTACAGAGTTGTGAAGACGATCAGTGATGTCATCTGCCGCATACAAGCAATTGGGAAATCACGAAATAGAAGAGTGGTACATTTGGCGATGCTAGCAGCGTTTAGATCGAGAGATTTGTCTGATCGGGACGATCAGACTTAGGTGGAGGGCAGTGTAACGAATGTTAGCAGCACTGAGCAATGCTATCGTCTCTAAGCCGATGCTAACCAGTGACGTGAATGCACATCAATAATTCAATCATTATGTATCTACATAAACGAAACAATAACTGCGTCTACATATATGTACCATGTACGTATACGAGCAGCGGAGCGGCAATGCGCAAACACATGCATATATCTTATCTGAGTTGTCACAAGAGAGAGCAATAATTTGTGCACGTAGTTGTGGCTGGCGATTTTGTAGCCGAAAGTAACTAGTAAGTTCTGGAAATCGAAGAGCCTAGAAGTATGCAGCGTAAACTATAAAAGCGGGGCAGGCGAGTAAGAAGTAATTCAGTTTGATTTGAATTGTCAAGCAGTTACGAGTAAGACGATATCTAGCGAGTAATAGCACTATTATTTTGAAAATCAGTTTCCTTTAAGATATCAGTTTGGTTATTAAGCTATTCGTTGCACAGTTTGAGTGTTATTGTGAAGTATTTTAATAAAGGCCATTTTTCCATTATTCAATATTAGAGTTATTTATTCAACAGTTAGCGATACGAACCTAGCAAAAGGGGCAAATAAGAGGATTTGCAGCAAATTCGTTACAGTACTTTTGTGTTTTCGCGAGTGCCGATATAATATTTCAAGTCTTTTGTGCAAGTGATTTTCAATAATTATATGTGTCATTAAAAAAATAATTTATTGCAAGTGAAAGGTGAGAATGTGATGTTTGTTGTTGTTGTTGTTGTAGCGATTAGGTTACTCCCCGAAGGCTTTGGCGAGTGTTATCGATGTGATGGTCCTTTGTCGGATACAGATTCGATACGCTCCGGTAACACAGCACCATTAAGGTGCTGGCCCGACCATCTCGGAAACGATTTATATGGCCACATTAAACCTTCAGGCCATCCCTCCCTCCCCACCCCCAAGTTCCATGAGGAGCTTGGGGTCGCCAGAGCCTCGTCTGTTAGTGAAACGGGACTCGCCGCTCGAAGGTGAGGTTGACAATTGGGTTGGAGAAGCTATATATTGCGCTACACAACCCCTTGAATCTCCCTAATGTTTGTGATGTTTGTGGTAAAGTGTAGTTAGTTTTTTTTTTTTAAATAATTCATAAGCCATAAAAAAATAGAAAAATAAAAATTCAGGGTCCGGGGTAGATATTGCGTTTTTTAATGGGGCACACCTCGGCTGCCGAATGTGCCCCATTAAAACGCTGTATCTACCCCGGATATTAAATTCCTATTTGAAGTTATATTTTCTTCCTTCTTTAACGCATTAAAAACGTTTCCTCAAGCGAAAGTGACACAAGCGTTATAAATGCAGATAAATGTAAGGCGCGATAACCGCCGAAAAGATTTTAGGCCGAGCTTCTCTTCCAATTTGCGTCGTGCTCCCTTTAATTTTTCCTACAAATTGGCCGGATGGGGCCTACTTGTTTTATGCCGATTCCGAACGACATCTGCAAGGCAGATGAGTTTTCACTGAGAGCTTTATATATACAGCAAGCTTCCTTAGGATACTTAATATTTCGACATCCATATTTTTCAAGACCAAGGTGGAAGATATTTCTTGTTTTGAGTTAAAACTTCCACATCCCTCAAATTTTGTTTCAACATCGCGGTTTCGCACAAAGTATATTTTTGAAGTCGATCTAAGCATTTTTAATATCAAATAACTTTTTATATCATTAAACTGGCATAAAACGTATTTTTTATTTGTAACATTATATTTAAGAAAACAATTTTTTTTATTTTAGTTTTGATTAGTTCAGGATGCATTATTTTTCTATCCTGCAACTTTTTGTTTGTAACAGTATGTTTGATAGAATGAACTACATGCATGATGAAGGTGCCCCATCAATGCCGCCAGCTACCCCGCCATGGGGCACATTCAGGGAAATCAACTATTTTCATAAAATGTTAAACAATTCAGCCTGAAATAGTAATTCAAGAAATGTTTATTTAGGATTTTATTCTATATATACTGGGGGATCGAATGAACTTATATCTGTTTCAATTCGTAAAACATTTGTCGATATATAGGGCTCTAAAAAAAAAGAGACGAAGGTACCCCGGTCTCCCCTATAGTTTTTATGAAAGCAGTTTTGCAAAGAGGCAAATTGAGTTTCAGAGTGGGAGTTCAAGATGGCGGATTAGAAAGAGAAGCTGCCAACGTCAGTCACCTTGTAATTGCATCATGGAACAGCTGTTTCAAAATTCGTGCCTTCAGCGAACACAATTTTTGTTGATACGTTGTGAACATGTTTCCGTCAGTTCAGTGATGGAAATTTTTTCCTGGACGGCCAAATTAAATAACCATGCTTAAACTTAAAAAAATGACTGCTTAAATTATTTTTCACACTTTACTATAGTTTAATACATTTGTAATGTTGAGCAGTCGTTGAGTGATAACTTTCTGATTTAAGTAGTTACTGATCAGAAACATGTTTGCAACGCGTCAACAAAAATAAACTACGGTCTTTAAGGTTGCGTATTTGCCATGACGTAGCAAATGCATAGCCGTATAGGCGTAAAACGCCAAATTCAATGATACTAGGTCAATTGCAGTTCACGATCAGGTGCAAATGGTCTTGCATGGTTGCATAGCAAAATTTCAATGCATACCACACGCAATAAAACAACAAAATACATGAAAATGCACCTGTCATAAATTTTGCAGCATGCAATACTAAATATCTATTGCTTTTAGAATGCAATCCACAAATCACAATTTCGAACAGCTGATATTCCCTGCAAGAACAGTTTTGGTTAGATTACTAATGGTCTCAATGGTAATATAAAAGGAATTTGATATATAAATGCGTGTGTGCATATATGTGTAAAATCTTCTACCATTTTCTAATTCGCGATTCACGAGTTCTTTTAAGCGTTTTTTTTTACTTATGTGGCCTTTATTTAAGACGTGTTTTGTAGGGTTATTTTCGTTTGACGGTTGCCATGGTAATTTACTAAGGTCGTTCACAGGTGCATATAGTATTAATTTATTGAAATTCTAAAAACATGTGCTGTCCACGAGTGGTGATGAAGTTTCATCAACTGATCAAATATTGATACACCTGATAGACCTGAAAATTTCTTTGGCGTAATTTATAACAATGATGTCTCGCTTTTACTCTCTAAGTCTCGATTTTAAAGTTATAAGTGACAAAGCGACTGAATTGGCCTGTGCCAAACGATAAAAAACTTATGGTGTTTTCTTTTCCTAAAATAATGTCGCCCTGTTGGTTCTTCTCAGCTCTGATGTGAGGTTGTGTGTCCCTTTCACTAAATATTTTCCACTGAATAAGAAAAGGGTTCCATTACATTCCTCTTGCGACCCCAATTTCCTCATGTAGCAGAGAGCTTTTCATGGCAGAAATACACTCGGAGCGCTTGCCAAGCACTGCCGAGGGGCGACCCCGCTTAGACAAATTTTCTTCTAATTTAAAACCCTTATTTCTAAAATTTTAATGTTGCTTTGCCCGGGGTGTGAACCCAGGGCACACGGTGTGGTAGGCGGAACACGCTGCCATCACACCACGGTGGCCGCCGGTGTGAATTATCCAGTTGAATTTCTAAACTCTTTAGAACCACCTGGAATGCCTGCGTATATATTAACTTTGAAATTTGGCTCACCAATCATGCTTCTTCGGAATTTAGACCCACCAAAATTGTGCAATGGAACCAGACTTTGCGTGTAGAAATTAATGCTGAATGTAATCGAAGCAACGGTAAAAGCAAAGGTGAAGATGTGCTCATACCACGTATCCCAATGATTCCTACAGATTTTCCATTCTATTTCAAGCGCTTACAGTTTCCTGTACGCCTTGCTTTTGCAATTACAATCAACAAAGCACAAGGACAATCGCTTACTGTTGCAGGATTAAATTTAGAGAGTCCGTGCTTTTCCAATGGCAAGCTATATGTTGCTTGCTCTAGACTTGCAACGCCAAAAAAATTGTTTATCTTTGCACCGAACGAAAAAACCAAAAATATTGTGTACCCACATGCATTTCAATAAGATACGCCGGGTAAAGCTAGTATAACATAAGCCTTATATCACATAGCCTAGTATATTGCAAAGGGCGAACCAAAGCGTAAATGAATCTGTTCGGTTAGATTTTCTTCGTACTCAAAATCTTTGAGATCAACCGCCATCATGTTCAATGTAACAGGACATTGTTTATCATCTTAAATTATGCAAAGCACAGCCAATAAGAGCTCAAAGGCTTTGTTGGATAATTGATCTTAGTACACTTCGGTGGAAGCTTCGACTGAATTGGGATAGAAGGGTTATTAAAAACTTAGTTTTCCGGCTGACCAATATGCGTCATCTATTTCTAAGAAGAGCTTGCTGATGTGCTTTGTTGGGAACTAGAAGCTAAAAAGTAAAGCAATCAATAATATCTACTCTAAATTCTACAATAGCACTTTTAATGCTATCGAAAAACATATTTATTGATCATAATAATTATCAAGCGACGTAAAAAATAAACGTTGACAAATAGTTTTTGAAAGAAAAATAAAAATTAAACAAAAAATTATTATACAACGAAAATTTTTCAATTTTCATTCAAAAATTATAATGAAGCAACATTTATGCCATAAAACTTATGTATAAATATTAAGTCCCTGTTGTAAAATATGTAAAAACGACTATACCTTTGAAACATATAGGGAAAAATAAAACAATTGGTGTCGTTGTAATGGTGTGGATTGGTCATTGGCATTTTGTGGCTCTCCCTGAACCCTAAAAGTTTTACTAATAACAAACTGCCAAAACAGCTTTCTTTTTTTTTATATTTTACTAGTATGTTCTTTAAAAAAAATTAACTTTTGAAAAAGTCCATTATTAGTTACGTTGTTTTAAGCAGTTGATTTTTTTTTTGTGGGTTGTGTTCGTATATTCAAATGTATATAGCAAGTCTTTTTGGTTGAGGTAATGGAAAACTCCATTTTTCACATGCCGCTATTGCGATTTTTATAATAACCATGTTGTATTAAACTATGAAAGAAAAAGATGAATAACGTTATAATTTAGAAAATGAGTAATTGGAATTTTCGCGTTCTGTGATAAAAACAAATTAACAAATGATATACAATAGGTCAATGACTCATGCAACACACGTGATTCTAAAACAAGAGCACCTTGTTTTGTATGCAATGTTCACACACAATCAGACACAGATATCTGATTCATGAATAATTCCCCGCCACTTTCCTGTAACACTTATTTTTAATACAATGCCTTTAAATATTTAATGTATGTATATTAAGCTGGGTCGATTTATTAACCTATATTGCGCCATCGATTTTTCGATAGGTTTTGGGCTCAGAAAAAAAAAGTTCCACTAAGCATACCCAAAAACATTATTTTTGAGCCTGCAAAATTTGAGATTTTTTGACTTTTTTTCTTTATTTTTAAGGTTTTTTTCATGACCTACTTAAAAAATTTTCATTTGATTTTAAAATTTTCATGTATACCCTGTCCGACTCAAAATTTTCCGCTAAAAACTTTGGCGATAACAGTTTTTTGAAAAAAAAAAATATATATTTTTTGGGTTTTGAGGAGTGTTTTGGTGAAAAAATTTATTTTTTTCGCAATTTTTTTAAGGGTTTCTTCAGAAACGTGTAAAAGTGTTGCCGATGAAAACGAATTTGTCTCATAGTTTCTATCCCACTTAAAATTATGCGATAAAAACGTTGGCATTAACAGTTTTAAAAAAAATTTTTTTTTTTTTTGGGACTTGTTTTTGTCGAAATCGATTTTTTTCATTTTCAAGGCTCCAAATCATATTTATGTATATGTTTCCGTTAGACCCACCAATAAGTATACCAAAATGATCAGGAGACGAGCTGAGTTGATTTAGCTATGTCCGTCTGTCCGTCCGTCCGTCCATATGTCCGTCTGTCCGTTTGTTTGAATGCAAGCTAGTCCTTCAATTTTTGAGATATCTTGATGAAATTTGGTAAGCAGGCATATTTTGATGGGGGATTTGACATTTGTCGGAATCGACCGGATCGGGCCACTGTAGCATATACCTCCCATACAACCGATTGTTCAATAAGAGGGGTTTCGCCATTTTTGCCCCACTTCTGCCTCATTTGTATAGCTAGCAACATCAAATTTTACCACAAGATTACGTATTGGGCATAAATGGTTGTCTGAAAAAATCGTCAAGATCGGACATAAAATTTTTAAACTGCACTTACTTACCACCGTCTTTAGCGCATGAATTCACTTGGGACTAAAAATCGATTTCGATAAAAATATGTCCGATCAGACAACCATCTATGCCCAATACGTAAGCTTTAGGTAAAATTTGATGTTGGTAGCTGTTAAAATGAGGCAGAAATGGCGAAAACCCTCTTATTGAACAATCGGTTGTATGGGAGGTATATGCTATAGTGGTCCGATCCGGTCGATTCCGACAAATGTTAAATCCCCCATCAAAATATGCCTGCTTACCAAATTTCATCAAGATATCTCAAAAATTGAGGGACTAGTTTGCGTTCAAACAAACGGACAGACTGACGGACAGACGGACATGGCTAAATCAACTCAGCTCGTCCCCTGATCATTTTGGTATACTTATTGGTGGGTCTAACGGAAACATATACATAAAAAATGATTTGGAGCCTTGAAAATGAAAAAAAATCGATTTCGACCAAAACAAGACCCAAAAACCAAAAAAAATTTTTTTTAAAAACTGTTAATGCCAACGTTTTTATCGCATAATTTTAAGTGGGATAGGAACTATGAGACAAATTCGTTTTCATCGGCAACACTTTTGCACGTTTCTGAGGAAACCCTTAAAAAAAAGAAAATGGCGAAAAAATAAACTTTTTCACCAAAACGCTCCTCAAAATTTTTTTCAAAAAACTGTTATCGCCAAGGTTTTTAGCGGACACTTTTGAGTCGGACAGGCTATACATGAAAATTTTAAAATCAAATGAAAATTTTTTAAGTAGGTCATGAAAAAAACCTTAAAAATCAAAGAAAAAAAATCAAAAAACTCAAATTTTGCAGGCTCGAAAATTATTTTTTTGGGTATGCTTAGTGGAACTTTTTCTTCCTGAGCCCAAAACCTATCGAAAAATCGATGGCGTGATATGGGTTAACTTTCGTCCATGCAAATCAACCCAGCTTAATGTATATACGTACACAGATTTGGCAAGACAATTTTCAAAAGAAATAAAATAAAATTGAAAACACAAAAAATAAAAGGAAATCAACGTAAAAGCACAACCAAATTCAACAAATTACGCATTTTTCACTGCACTTGCTACTACTCAGAACTTTTACGCATTTTATTGTAGGGTTCCGGCATGCCACAGCCATATCCACAATCCAATTCGCCATACAACAATCACAACAATCCCAATCATGGTAGTTTAGTTGGTGCACCCTTTGGCGCTGGTTGGCTGGCACCGCCACAACATAACACCAACTCTTCGCCACAGCATATGCAACATCAACAACCAAATTTGCATTATCAGCCGCTACCCACACCAAATCAGACACCACACCCTCCACATCACACCCAATACCCTTCACAAACTAGCAATGTACCACATCATCATCAACAACAACAACAACACCAGACTACTCCCTATCCAACCATGACTTCTCCATCGCATAATGCATCTTATCCTGGATCTTCATATCCCCATAATCCTCAACATTCACAAGCTCCATATCCATCGGCATCGGGTACGCCCACTCATGCGGCCTATCCTCAACAGCACACAGCCCATTATTCGCATCCGGCTACGCATCCTTCTTATGCGCCAACACATGGATATACACCAGTACCGACATCCGCGGGCTATGAGTCACCAGCTGGTAATATAGCGCATTGTTTCCAAGAGTTAGCCCATCGTCAGGGTCATGTGCTGCACCATCATCAAGCGTTTGCTCGCAGAGGAGAGGTTTGTGTTTCAAATTTTGAAGTGAAATTTCATATGTAAATGTCATGACTATTGTTTATCCTTGTTTCACGCAGAAATATGTAAAGTTAGTGTTTGAAATAATTAAGTAATAAGTAAGAATATAAACATAATGTTATGTTAGCAATTGTTATCTAAGTCATATATATAACATTTGCTTGATCCTTCTTCCTATATACACATACATATATATGTAATAGTGACCGAACGCATGTAGTCTATAAGTTCAATATCCATTGTGTGTGTGGAGGGAGGCTCCAAGCTTATTAGCGATAGATACTCGATTAGAATATCAGATATCCTGCACTCGAAACACACTGCAATCATTGAAAGGTATGAATCCGTATCTGTGCTTGCAATTAACATCAAAAAACTACCGATACTATAGAATGCAAAGTATCGATACGGTACTCATATCAAGTATAACTCTACAAGTATCGGGTACCCGGTCGTTTCGAATCAAAAGCGCTTGATACTCCAAGTATCCATACTGAATTTGCAAGACAATCGAAGACGGTCGAATATTGCACTTTAAAGTGATGTCTAAATACATACATATTAAGATGTGTAACATAAAGGTTGCAATAAAGCCGGATTTGTATAGAATGCTTTGACAAGAACTTTAGTTATGATAGAAAAGCTCGTTGTAATAAATTCTCAGCTTTTTTGTTCATTTTACGTTCCACTCGAAGATTATGTGTAGGTCTTACAACCTTAGACTAACAAAGTTGCTTCTATCATTAAAAAGAGAGCACTGTAGACTCATGACGGGTATTTTGACTGGACACAGCCTTCTGGCGTCATATGCCTTTAAATTAGGCTTGGTCAGTGATAGCAGTTGTAGGAAGTACGGGTTGGAGGAGGAAACGATCGAGCACGTTCTGTGCTTGTGCCCTACGCTTGCCAGGCTAAGACTCCAGCTATTAGGAGTAATACAGCTGTCAGATCTAGAAGCAGCAAGTGGCTTAATTCCTAGGAAGCTTCTAGTATTTGCCAAGACGACAGAGTCTATATATATAAAAAGAAGTGTACATTTTGATTGTCAGTCCATAACTCGAGAACGGATAGAAAGATTGCCATGACATTTTTAGGAAAGATACAGAAAGGAGAGATGATGGTTAGTTGATTTTGAAATCCCAAATCGGCTTAGCCATATATATATAAAAATCAAATTCTGTGCGTGTGTGTGTGTGTTCGCTATGGAAACGTATTTCCCACACTTCAATCATCACCAAATTTTGGTTATAGGTTCCTTCGATCAACGGGAAGGTTTTTGGGCAAAAATTTTTTTCGATATATAAAAGGGGCGTGGCACCTCCCATACAAATGGAATCTTTGGTACTGCATAACTTTGAAGGTATACATGCCAGAACATTGAAATTCAGTAAGGAGTTATATGAGGTCAATCCCTAACACCACCAAGAAAATGTGGAATTGCAAAAAAGGGGGCGTGGCACCTCCCATACAAATGGAATATATCATACTGCATATCTCTGGATGTAGTAATGGTAGGATAATGAAAATTGGTAAGGAGCTATATGACGTTAAGTCCTAACACCTCCAGTAAAATGTGGAATGGGGAAAAAAGGGGCGTGGCACCTTTCCAACAAATGGGATTTTTTAGAACTTAGGCTGCAGTACAAACTTAGGTTATTTTAACACCTAAAGTTTGACTGCATTGTTGAGTTTGGCTTTTATTCTTATTGGACGTTTAGTAATCTGCCATCGTTAAAAAAAATTTGTTAGCCTTCAGTCTATCTACATCTTCTATAAAAATAAAAATTATGTGTGTGTGTTCCCTATGGAAACGTATTTCCCACAGTTCAACCATCACCAAATTTTGGCTATAGGTTCCTTCGATCAAGACGAAGGTTTCTCATATTTCAGAATTAAGAATTTTAAATAAATTTTGTTTTTGGCTATTCCAACGAGCAATCTTAACTTCAAAAAATAATAATGTTAATAAAATCAATGATCGCATTCACAACCAAATTCCTGGTGAAGTGACGAAATATAAATCGATCGACACAGTTACAGATGAAGATAAATTTGTGAGTTATCTAAATGAATTTCTATACTCCTTAGAACCAAAATGAATGCCTGCGCATATATAAACCTTTAAAATTGTCTCACCAATCATGCTTCTTCGGAATTTAAACCCACAAAAATTGTGCAATGGAATGCGTTTAGAAATTAGTGCCGAATGTAATCGAAGCAACAATCATCCGCGGTAAAACCAAAGGTGAAGGTGTGCTCATACCACGGATCCCAATGATTCCTACAGTTTCGCCATTCAATTTTAAGCGCTTACAGTTCACTGTACGCATTGATTTTGCAATTACAATCAACAAAGCACAAGGACTGTTGCAGGATTAAATTTAGAGGGTTCGATCCTTTCCCATGGCCCGCTATGTATGTATATGTTGCTTGTTTTAGAGTTGGAAGGAAAAAAAAAATCGTTTATCTTTGCACCGAACGAAAAAACCAAAAATACTGTGTACCCACACGCATTACAATAAGATACAATAATAAAGTGTCTTAAACGAAAATTTCACCAAATATGCGAACAAAATTCAATTCAATTTACAGAACAATAAATTTAATTATCAACAAACAAAACAGAAAAATAACGCAACATTCATTCGACCCCCGCGTTTCAACGTACGCCGGTAAAGCTAGTTATTTTATAAAATAGGTCCTGGTTTTTGATATGGTTTTTCAGTTTGGTCGTTAAAACAAACTTCTGGTAACACTACGGACTCATCCAGTCTATGTGAGGTCCTCATGGACCGGCCAGTTCAACCTAACCTAACGTTCCACTCATGCGGACAATTTTTACGGAATTATACGAAAATTTCGAATATTTAATTTAGATTGTTATACATTTTTTTGAGTATGCAGTTTTTTGACCCAATCTATTTTAGTCTAAGAATTTATAAGTTATAGGCAAATCGAACTCAGTACCAGGTGTTGTTATCCCAACAGCTGATTGCTTGTTTTTCATTATTTTCCATACAATGCCTTTGTGCAACAATATCTCAGTTAATGGAAATCAATGAAAATTTTCTTTTGACTTGACATTCTTCTGCACGGCGAATTGCTTGAATTCGCTACGCAATCACTTTGTATAGATTTGCCTTGTGTTATAGGTCTCTCAAAAATTGTATTGATTTTTGAGAACTTTTTCCGAATGGAGTTTGAGATTTTCCTCGGAAAAAAGTTTGTCAAAAAAGCAAAACGAATTTCGAGATAACTAAACTAGAATTTTGTTGCGCTAAAATTGATTGGGCGACAAATCTGCATCCTCAAAAAATGTTAGAGAGCCCCAAATAAAAAGTTGGAAATTTTCCAGAATTTTCGAAAACGTCTTTAACATTAATTTGCATAGTTTATATGAGGATATTCATATATGTTTTTATTTAACTAATAGAAAATTATAAAAATAAAGTTGACGAAATTTGATACAAATTACCATTGCCCCACTGTACCCCAATTAATACTCTCTGTTTATGTATGTATCCATGTATGCACTATTTAACTGAAGCTTTGGAAATTAAACATTTTTGCCAACTCGCTCAACAAAACTTATGAAATCACTAGCATTTAGTTGATAATTAGTTGAACAGCTTTTTGTTAGTAAATAAAACTGTTTGCTTTTATCGATATAATTTTTTTATTTGTAAATTTTTTTATTAAAATTAATCCAAGAATTACTCATTTCAGGGCACTCCAACTGTATTGCCGCCACAAAATTTCGATCCAGTCAAAGATGCGCATGACTTGCGCAAAGCTATGAAGGGATTTGGTACCGATGAGGATGCATTAATCAACATTATTTGCCGTCGTACCAATGAACAACGTCAGGTAATTATTGATATTTTTATGGAAAACAAAATATAAGCCTTGTTTTATATTGCCATTACTTACTCACCAACGTTTATAATTCGCGCTGCAATTGTTTTGCCCGCTCAAAAAATCGCAGCAGTCGCTTCTTGGCTAGCCTGACTAACATCAGTTGGTAACTCCAACGTTTTCAATCTAGAAGGTTCTTCATCTAGGTATTCTAGAGGAGTGCCGGCCGCCCTCTTCATCCACTTCCATATACGGGTTCATAAAGAATACCCCCCGCGCAGGTACATCTTTTTCCATTCACATAACATGGCCTACACAGCATAGCCACTTTAGAAAAACTTCTCTCTCGAACACTCCCTGGTTATGATAGATTGATGGAGCTGCTCAGCATCTTTTTGCATAGAGCCGATTGCAGACAAAGCCACAGCTCCTTTTCGCGCTGTCCAAGTTGGCTTTAAAATCGGCAAAGAGGTAAATTGTTTTTATCCGGTCCCTGGTTGACTTTAATCTTTCCCGCTATGTGCTTGGTAGGACCTCATATGCGATATTAAAAAGGCTTATGTCACTATTATTGGCCAGTTTGCAGGATACCCCTTCTTGAGAAATGGGAACTAACACTTAGATTCGAGTCGTCAGTCATGCACTCGTCCGACCATATTTTCATAGAAGTGATGATGCATGCACCTCAACAACATTTCCCCGTGTTATTTAATGGTTCCACATACTTTGTTGTTTTTTAATCTGCATATTGCCGTTTTTACCTCTTCATTGCTGGCTGCGGGAACATTAATTCATCGGCAGTGGTAGTGGAGTCAGGTTCATCATCTTCTCTGGTAGCTTCATCCCTGTCCTCATCTAAGAGCGGCAGAGAAGTACTGCCTCCATAAATTAAGTACCTATGATTTTTGGCTACCAGATCACTGCTTTCGTTTTTAGAGGACTTTGTCTTAAGCCGAAATCTTCCGTTTATCACTTTACCAGCGAGGCTCTGCACATTATCCGTTCAGTGAGTTGGAATTACATTTATATCCCTTATATCCAAGAGATGCAGGTCTGTGCGTTGAACCAACTAATCGTAAACAAGTCATAACCGATTTGAAATCCAAAAGTCGAAGTAGCTGCTAGCATCGTTGTTTAAATATCGAATTCATATTATGTATATTATGTATAAGTAGATCAGTTCAAAATAGGAAAACTGGAGAGCCGTTCCTCTAATGATGGCAGGTGTAGCCCGATATTCGGTGTGCTTTCCATGCAAATGCCTTATTTTAATTTTTTTCGAGAGGAACGGCTTATTTATGCTCCTTCTTCTTCGAAAGAGAATGAATGAGAAGTCGCCAATGGAGGGAATTCCATTCATTTTTCTAATGAAGCATGGCAGTCTCCCATACCCTTTCACATATTTCCTAATTGAAAACCTTCTTATTATCAAGTTAGTTCCAGTCACCTTTTTATAAATCTGCATATTCAACCTAACGTAACCTCTGCAGATTTTCATTGGCGCCAACAAAATTTGTATATGAAAATGTTTGTATCGCAGAACTTTTATTATAAAGACCAAACGAAAAAAAAAATCAACCTTTTTCGGTCCGAATGAAGCTGAGTGGCAACCACAATCATAAACATTTTTATACCCAGCTGAGCAGAGCTCACAGAGTATATTAATTTTGTTCGCATAACGGTACTCTGTAACTGCATAAACTAATCGAGATAGATATAGACTTCTATATATCAAAATGATGTGGACGAAAAAAGAAATTCATTTAGCCATGCCCGTCCGTTAACCGATAACTTGAGTATATTTTGAGGTATCTTGATGAAATTTGGTATGTAAGTTCCTGGGCACTCATCTCAGATCGCTATTTAAAATGAACGAAATCGGACTATAACCACGCCCACTTTTTCGATATCGAAAATTTCGAAAAATCGAAAAAGTGCGATAATTCATTGCCAAAGACGGATAAAGTGACGAAACTTGGTAGGTGGGTTGACCTTATGACGCAGAATAGAAAATTAGTAAAGTTTTGGATAATGGGCGTGGCAACGCCCACTTTTATAAGAAGATAATTTAAAACTTTTATTACTATATGTGTTCTAAATAAAAATTAGCGAAATCGGATGAAGAACACGCCCACTCTTTAAAAGATATTTTTTTAAAGTAAAATTTTAACAAAAATTTAATATCTGTACAGTATATAAGTAAATTATGTCAACATTCAACGCCAGTAATGGTATTGGGCTACAAAATGCAAAAATAAAAGAAAATTTCAAAATGGGCGTGGCTCCACCCTTTTTCATTTAATTTGTCTAGAATACTTTTAATGCCATAAGTCGAACAAAATTTGCACATCCTTGTGAAATTTAGTAAGGGCATAGCTTCTATGACGCTAACTGTTTTCTGTGGAAATGGGCGAAATCAGTTGAAGCCACGCCCAGTTTTTATACACAGTCGACCGTCTGTCCTTCCGCTCGGCCGTTAACACGATAACTTGAGCAAAAATCGATATAACTTTACTAAACTTAGTTCACGTACTTATCTGAACTCACTTTGTATTGGTGTAAAAAATGGGCGAAATCCGACTATGACAACGCCCACTTTTTCGATATCGAAAATTTCTAAAAATGAAAAAAAGCCATAAAGCCGTGTTTGGTATAACACGAAAAAAGGGATGAAACATGGTGAAATATAACTTTAGAAAAAACTTTGTAAAATGGGTGTGACACCTACCATTTTAAGTAGAAGCAAATGAGAAAGTTCTGCAGGGCGAAATCAAAAGCCCTTGGAATCATGGCAGGAATACTGTTTGTGGTATTACATATATAAATAAATTAGCGGTACCCAACAGATTATGTTCTGGGTCACCCTGGTTCACATTTTGGTCGATATCTCGAAAACTCCTTCACATATACAACTGAGGGCCACTCCCTTTTAAAACCCTCATTGTTACCTTTAATTTGATACCCATATCGTAAAAACACATTCTAGAGTCACCCCTGGTCCACCTTTATGGCGATATCTCGAAAAGGCGTCCACCTATAGAACTATGGCCACTCCCTTTTAAAATACTCTTCAATACCTTCCATTTAATACGCATGTCATACAAACACATTCCAGGGTTACCCTAGGTACATTTTCCTAAATGGTGATTTTCCCTTATTTTGTCTCCAAAGCTCTCAGCTGAGTATGTAATGTTGGGTTACACCCGAACTTAGCTTTCCTTACTTGTTAATACTAAGCATATCCAAAAAAGCTTATCATTAACAGAGCTGTTGATAACATACTGACTTAAACTTATTATGCTAATGTTAAACTCTATACTAACATTTGCAGGAAATTCAACGCCAATATAAAACACATTTTGGCAAAGATCTTATCGAGGATGTCAAATCGGAGACAAGTGGCAATTTTGAAAAGTTGTTGGTTGGCTTATTGCGTCCAATTGTCGATTTTTACTGTGCTGAATTGAGTGATGCTATGGGCGGAATCGGCACAGATGAGGATGTGCTTATCGAAATATTATGCACGCTGTCCAATGTGGAAATACATACAATCAAGAATCAGTACTTGCGCTGTAAGTTGCAAAAAAAGAAAAAAATATATTAGCACAAGGAAAAAACGATTCTTAAGGGAATCTAATAACTTTCTATTAGGGTTAGACTTGGGTTTAAAATTTACATATCGTAAACTCCTTTGCAAAAACCTGCCTACTACACACATTTAAATTATACAGCTATTACAGCTTATGAGCTTAAAAGCTATTTTGAAATTTGTGTTTAACTTAACTGCAAAATTCATAATCAAATGTCGAATTAATGTTTTCAGGATTAGTCAATCTTACGTTCGCCAATTTGTGGTAGCTGGCTGGTTTTGCAGGCACATCGATGACATATGTAATAATAAACAAAAATGTATAATATAAAAAATTAAAATTTTTTCAGTGTATGGCGCTCACTTGGAATCCGAGCTAAAATCGGAAACTTCTGGCAACTTTAAGCGCCTCCTCGTGTCGCTATGTGCAGCAAATCGTGATGAGAGTGGTCATGTCGATCTAGCTGCTGCTCAAACGGACGCACGTGAACTCCTGAAGGCTGGTGAATTACGCGTAGGCACCGATGAGAGCATGTTCAATATGATATTGTGCCAACGTAATTACCAACAATTGCGAATGGTGAGTTAATAATTTTTATCAGTTTGATTGTTTCGCTATAAATAAGGCGAGGGTTAGTGAAGAAAAAGATAGGAAGAAGGCAAACGAAGAGAAAAGTAAAGTAAAGGAAAGGAAAAAGAAAAGAAACGCAAGGAAAAGAAAAAAGAAAAGAAAAGCATAGAAAAGAAAAGAATAGAAAACGAAAAGAAGGGAAATGAAAGGTAATACAAAAATTTGGAGGATTTGGGGAATGGAAAATTAGAAAGTCAAAACCGAAGCCGAAGCGGACGGTAAATTATCAATATGTTATCGACGCGCTATGGGCGAGTTATCCATTTCTTATCGACAAATCATCGGTTTGTTGTACATATGTGGGTAAGTTATCGTTGAGATAAAGATGATTTATTGATTTAAAATTAAGTGTTATCAATAAGCTACCGATTTTGTATCGACAATTTAGCGGATTGTTATGGAAAATGTATCGCTTTATTATCGAAAAGTCATCGAAATATTATCGATGCTTTATAAAATAATTATAGATTTCTTATCAAAAAGTTATCGCTCATTAGTGCGTGATCCGCAACTCACTGCCCGATCTCGCTGAAATGTGACGTGTAGGTACATTTTTACCTAACTATTTCTTACTTACTTACATACTTAATTGGCGCTTAACCGTTTAAGTAGTTATGGCCGTCTGCTAACCGGCGCCAATTGGTCACACCAATGGAGTTTAAATCGTTTTCCACCTGGTCCTTCCAGCGGAGTGGGGGTCGCGGTCTTCCTCTGCTTCCATAGGCGGGTTCCGATAGAAGCACTTTCTTGGCCGGACCGTCATCTTCCATTCGCATAACATGGCCCAGTCAGCGCAGCCGCTGAGTTTTAATTCGCTGGACTATGTTGATGTCTGCGTAGAGCTCGTTCAGCTCATCGTTAAATCTTTTTCGGTACTCGGCATCGCAAACGCGTAGAGTTTCATAAATCTTTCGAAGAACTTTTCTCTCGAACACTCCCAGAGACGCTTCATCTGATGTTGTCATGATCCATGCTTCTGCACCATATAACAGGACGGGCACGATAAGTGACTTGTAGAGTATGATTTTCGTTTGCCGAGAGAGAACTTTACTTTCAATTGCCTACCTAGTCTAAAGTAGCAAGAGTGATTCTTCGCTGTATTACAGAGCTGATGGTGTTGCTAGTGTTAATGCTGGTTCACAAATAAACGAAGTCTTTTACTATTTCGAAATTGTGGCTGCCAACAGTAGCGTGGTTGCCAAGGCGCATATGCGCTGACTCTTTGCTCGATGACAGCAGGTACTTCGTTTTGTCCTCATTCACCATCAAACCCATCTTTACCGCTTCTTTTTCCAGTTTGGAATAAGCAAACTAACGGCGCAGGTGCTTAGTCCGATAATATCAATGTCATCAGCATATGCCAGTAATTGCACGCTTTTATAGAATATTTTTCCAGAGCAGTTAAGTTCTGCAGCTAGTATAATTTTATCCAGCAATCAAAGAAATCGGACGATAGGTAGTCACCCTGTCTGAAATTTTGTTTAGTTTCGAACGGCTCGGAAGGTCCTTCCCAATTCTGATTGAGACGATGGTGTTGATCAACATCATTTTGCACAGCCGTATAAGTTTTGCGGGGAAACCAAATTCAGACATAGCGGAATATAGGCAGCTCCTTTTCGTGCTGTTGTTGTTGTTGTAGCAGTGCTTCGCCCCATCCAATAGGTGCGACCAATCACAAATTGTCATCAATGTCCTCTAACGGGAGTCCAAGGAAACTTGCAGTTTCAACAGGGGTGGGCCATAATGAGAGGGGTGTTAGAGGCGTTGGTTCCACATTACAATTATAGAGATGGTTGGTGTCATGTGGGGACACATTGCAAGCGAGAATACATTTTGTATGTCGGGGTTGATTCTGGATAGGTAAGAGTTTAACCTGTTACAGTATCCAGATCGAAGCTGAGCTAGACTGACTAGCGTTTCCCTGGGGAGTATGCGTTCCTCTTCCGCAAGTTTTGGGAACTGTTCTTTGAGTACTGGATTCACCGGGTAATTCCTGGAATAAAGGGCCGACGCCTGTTTATGGAGTTCGCTGAGGATCTGCTTTGTGTTTTTGGCTTCACACGGCTGAGTTCTCAGGTGCCGTCTTTCCTCATAATGCTTACGGTGATGACTCCTTAAGCCCCTGGACGGTGTTGGCTTATCAATCAGATGTCTGCTGGGATGCCCAGGATTCTGGGTATTCAACACGAACTGTTTGTTTAGCATCTCATTTCTCTCCCTGATGGGGAGTATTCTCGCCTCATTATGTAGATGGTGTTCTGGGGACATAAGAACACAACACGTGGTGGTTCTGAGGGCAGTATTTTGGCAGGCCTCTAGCTTCTTCCAGTGAGTGGTCTTTAGGCTTGGCGACCAATTCGGGGAAACGTAGCATGCAATCGGCGGGCCAATTGCTTTGTAAGAGGTAATGAGCGTTTCTTTATCTTTTCCCCAAGTACTGCCAGCAAGAGATTTGAGTATTTTATTACGGCTCTGGATTTTCGGTACAATTGCGGCTGCATGCTCACCAAAATGTAGATCCTGATCAAACGCCACACCCAAGATTTTGGGGAGTAGGACAGTCGGCAGCGGAGTGCGATCGACGTGGATGTTCAAAATGGTCGACATTTGGGACGTCCATGTTGTAAGTAAGGTCGCGGAGGATTTAGTCGGTGATAATGCCAGGTTTCGCGAGGCGAAAAAACTGGAGAGATCAGGGAGATAGCCGTTTATTCTGTTACAAAGCTCATCGATCTGTGGGCCTGGGCCTGTGGACATTATTGTGCAGCCATCGGCGTAGGAAACGATAGTAACTCCTTCTGGTGGTGAAGGTAGCTTTGATATGTAGAAGTTAAATAAAAGTGGGGATAGGACACCACCCTTCGTGCTGTGGAAGGCGGCTTTAACATCGACGAAGAGGTGATGTATGTCGATTCTTTTTTCGCAGGTTTTTCCAAGATTTTTGGTAAAATGTTCGGGGGTTATTCCTGGTGCCTAGAAACTCAAGCTCCTCGCACTCACGCCTTTCTGCCTCTGCTTTTTATACCCAGCTGAGCAGAGGTCACAGAGTATATTAATTTTGTTCGCATAACGGTACCCCGTAACGGCATAAACTGATCGAGATAGATATAGACTTATATGTATCAAAATGATCTGGGCGAAAAAAGAAATTCATTTAGCCATGTCCGTCCGTACGTCTGTCCGTTAACACGATAACTTGATTAAATTTTGAGGTATCTTAATGAATATTTGTATGCTAGTTCCTGGGCAGTCATCTCAGATCGCTATTTCAAATGAAATTGGACTATAACCACGCCCACATTTTCGATATCGAAAATTTCGAAAAACCGAAAAAGTGCGATAATTACCAAAGACGGATAAAGCGATGAAACTTGATAGATGGGTTGACCTTATGACGCAGAATAGAAAATTAGTAAAATTTTGAACAATGAGCGTGGCACCGCTCACGTTCAAAAGAAGGTAATTTAAAACTTTTGCCAACTGTAATTTGGCATCCGTTGAAGATGTCATGATGAAATTTGGCAGGAACGTTACTCCTATTACTATATAATAATATAAATAATAAAATTAATTAATTTAAATTAATAAAAATTAGCAAAATCGGATGACGAACACGCCCACTTTTTTAAACAAAATTTTTAAGAGTCATATATTAACAATAAATTGAATATCTTTACATTATATACATAAGTAATTATGTGAACATTCAACTCCAGTAATGATATGGTGCAACAAAATACAAAAATATAAGAACATTTCAAAATTGGCGTGGCTCCGCCCTTTTTCATTTAATTTGTCTAGAATACTTTTAATGCCATAAGTCGAACAAAATTTGCACATCCTTGTGAAATTTAGTAAGTCTGTACATCCGCTCGGCCGTTAACACGACAACTTGAGCAAAAATCGATATACATATCTTTACTAAACTTAGTTCACGTACTTATCTGAACTCACTTTATCTTTGTATAAAAAATGACCGAAATCCGACTATGCCCACGTCCACTTTTTCGTTATCGAAAATTTCGAGAAATGAAACAAGTGCCATAATTCTATACCAAATACGAAAAAAGGGATGAAACATGGATTGTTTTTTTGACGCAAAATATAACTTTAGAAAAAAACTTTGTAAAATGGGTGTGACACCTACCATATTAAGTAGAAGAAAATGAAAAAGTTCTGCAGGCCGAAATCAAAAGCCCTTGGAATCTTGGCAGGAATACTGTTCGTGGTATTACATATATAAATAAATTAGCGGTACCTGACAGATGATGTTATGGGTCACCCTGGTCCACATTTCGGTCCATATCTCGAAAACGCCTTCGCATATACAACTACGGGCCACTCCTCATTAATACCTTTAGTTCGATACCCATATCGCACAAACACATTCTAGAGTCACCCCTGGTCCAACTTTATGGCAATATCTCCAAAAGAGCGTCCACCTATAGAACTAAGGCCCACTCCCTTTTAAAATACTGATTAATGCCTTTAATTTGATACCCATGTCAAACAAACACATTCTGGGCTTACCCTAGGTTGATTTTCCTACATGGTGATTTTCCCTTATTTCACTAAGGACGAAGGAAAATCTTTCCAAAAACGCCTTTGGTCTACAATTTGGTCGATATTTCTCAAACGTATGTGATATGGAATTAAAAACCACTTATAAACCATCTACGAAACCAACGCAGCTAAACTCTCAGCTGAGTATTGTAATGTTCGGTTACACCCGAACTTACCCTTCCTTACTTGTTCTTCCTGAAAAAGTGTCTCGCTTCCTTTGTCAACTCGCGATAGCATTCACTCACTCCTCTTGTTACTCTCGCTTTTAGTATTTCTACGGGGTTCACTTTTCGGAGTTTAAACCAGGCCGCTTTATTCGAAAGATATCAAATTTGTGGTTTCTAAAGGAGAGGCGTATGAAAGAGGGAAGAAAGGTTGAGGGAGTGAGAGTTAGAAAGGAGGGTATATGGATTTTGTGGGAGAAAGTGGGAAGGGAAGCGAGGAAGTAATGGGAGAGTCATTAGCAAAGGATAGATTGAGCGATAGAAGATTCTTGATATGCAGGTAAACCAAAGTTGGTATTGTAGTCGATATTTAATTAACAACAATTAAAATTAAAAAAAAATATATATAAAATAAAATTAAATAAAAACAAGTAAGGAAGGCTAAGTTCGGGTGTAACCGAACATTACATACTCAGCTGAGAGCTATGGAGACAAAATAGAGAAAAATCACCATGTAGGAAAATGAACCTAGGGTAACCCTGGAATGTGTTTGTATAATATGTGTATCAAATGGAAGGTATTAAAGAGTATTTTAAGAGGGAGTGAGCCATAGTTCTATAGGTGGACGCCATTTGGGGATATCGCCATAAAGGTGGACCAGGGCTTACTCTAGAATTTGTTGTACGTTTTCAACCCGGTCAACACTCCTACAACTTGGAAAGTTTTAATTGCATTCCTAATCCAGTAATTGATAAGAATACTGTTCTTCAGAGCCTTCTCGGTTTGAAACCGATTTTTTCTCCGGGTCCAGATGGTGTTCCTAGTTGTGTACTCAAATACTGTGCAGTTAACTTATCTGAGCCGATACATAAATTATTCCAATTATCTGTGGAATCTGCCACTTTTCCATTGATTTGGAAGAAATCATTTATTATACCTTTACACAAAAAAGGTAGTAGGTCTAGTATCGAGAACTATAGAGGTATAGCTAAGCTTTCAGCTATTCCCAAAACATTTGAGCGAATAATTACATGTCAACTTCAACACATGTGTAGCTCCATATTATCGCCCTGTCAGCATGGTTTTGTGCCGCGTAGATCAACTACTACCAACTTGCTAGAGTTTACTTCTTTTGTAATGGATGGATTTTTAAACAATAGGCAAACGGATGTGATCTATACCGACTTCAGTAAAGCGTTTGACTCTGTCAATCATGAGCTTTTAGTTTACAAACTTGATTTACTTGGATTTCCAAAGCATTTGCTTGCATGGCTCGAAAGCTATCTCGCGAATCGGACTCAACAAGTTTTGTTTAAAAACAGCTTTTCTAGGTTGTTTGATGTAACGTCTGGCGTGCCTCAGGGTAGTCATTTGGGTCCGTTACTTTTTACCTTGTTTATAAATGACTTACCACAAACTCTCATACATTCCCGAACTCTTATGTGTGCAGATGATGTTAAACTTTGTTACTCATACTTGCCTTCGGAGTCTTCCCGTGTGGAGTTTCTTCAGGCAGACTTGGACTCATTTCAATGTTGGTGTACTGCAAATTTACTAGTTTTGAATTGCTCGAAGTGTAAACTAATGACATTTCACCGAGTGAAGCCAAGTTTGACATCGTATACGTTAAACAGCACGCCTTTGGAGCGTATATCTGTCGTAAGTGATCTAGGCGTTCTTTTTGATCCTAAACTGACTTTTAATACGCATATCTCATCAATGGTAAGCAAAGCAACGGGTATACTCGGTTTTGTGAAGCGATGGGCTAAGGAGTTTAATGATCCGTATCTGACTAAGACCCTCTACACATCGTTGGATACGACCAATCTTAGAGTATTGTTCGTGTGTCTGGTGCCCAGGGTATCAAAACTTTATAAAGCGTATTGAGTCAGTACAGAAGCAATTCATTATATTTGCACTACGTGGTCTTAACTGGGATTCTAGTGTGCATTTGCCACCATATAGAAATAGGCTTCTCCTTATAAATCTGCCAACTTTAGAAAATCGAAGAACTTTACTCGGGGTAATGTTCATTCACAAGCTCATTATGGGCGAGATCGACTCATCTGATCTTGTTAGTCGACTAAATTTTGCTGTTCCTGGTAGAACGTCCAGGCACTTTGTGCCTTTTTATTTACCACTTTGCCGGCAAAATTTTGCCAAAAATAATCCACTGCGAAGTTGGTGTTCGCACTACAACAACTTGTATAACTGCATCAGTTTTGAATGTTCGTTTTCCGAGTTGCATAATTTAATACTGTCACGTCTGGCCTGATATTTTGTACTTTCTTTCCTATGTATGGTTGAATTTAAATATTTTTAATTATAACATTAATTTTATGTTTTATATATCTTAGTAGTCGACCGCATTGTGTCTGTGTCGACTTTAATCCAAATAAATTAAATTAAATTAAATATGGGTATCAAACGATACCACGAACAGTATTCATGCCAAGATTTCAAGGGCTTTTGATTCCGCCCTGCAGAACTTTTTCATATTCTTCTACTTAATAAGGTAGGGGTCACACCCATTTTACAAAGTTTTTTTCTAAAGTTATATTTTGCGTCAATAAACCAATCCAATTACCATGTTTCGTCCCTTTTTCCGTATTTGGTATAGAATTATGGCATTTTTTTAATTTTTCGTAATTTTCGATATCGAAAAAGAGGGCGTGGTCATAGTCGGATTTCGCCCATTTTTTACACCAATACAAAGTGAGTTCAGATAAGTACGTGAACTGAGTTTAGTAAATATATATCGATTTTTGCTCAAGTTATCGTGTTAACGGTCGAGCGGAAGGACAGACGGGCGACTGTGTATAAAAACTGGGGGTGGCTTCAACCAATTTCGCCCTTTTTCACAGAAAACCGTTATCGTCCTAGAATCTAAGCCACTACCAAATTTCACAAGGATTGGTACTGTTTTGTTCGACATATGGCATTAAAAGTATCCTAGACAAATTAAATGAAAAAGGACGGAGCCATGCCCATTTTGAAATTTTCTTTTATTTTTGTATTTTGTTGCACCATATCATTACTGGAGTTGAATGTTGACATAATTTGCTTATATACTGTAGAGATATTAAATTTGTTGTTAAAATTTGACTTAAAAAAATTTTTATTTAAAAGTGGGCGTGGTCGTTCTCCGATTTTGCAAATTTTTATTAAGCATATATGTATATAGTAATAGGAGGAAAGTTCCTGCCAAATTTGATCATGATATCTTCAAAGACTGCAAAATTACAGCTTGCAAAACTTTTAAATTACCTTCTTTTAAAAGTAGGCGGTGCCACGCCCATGGTCCAAAAATTTTACTAGTCTATTCTGCGTCATAAGTTCAACTCACCTACCAAGTTTCATCGCTTTATCCGTCTTTGGTAATGAACTATCGCACTTTTTCGGTTTTTCGAAATTTTCGATATCGAAAAAGTGGGCGTGGTTATAATAGTCCGATATCGTTCATTTTAAATAGCGATCTGAGATGAGTTCCCAGGAACCTACATACCAAATTTCATCAAGATACCTCAAAATTTACTCAAGTTATCGTGTTAACGGCGGACGGACGGATCCTGGAAGATTTTGATATATGGAAGTCTATATCTATCTCGATTCCTTTATACTTGTACAACCAACCGTTTGCCAATCAAAGTTAATATACTCTGTGAGCTATGCTCAACTAAGTATAAAAAAATATAAAAAACGAGCAGCGTTAGGCGGGTTTCATTGTGCCACTTGAGCGCAGTGTAAAGAAAGTAAACAAATAAACGAACTCTGCAGGGTTTAATAGTTAACAGTATGCACTAACAAATCATAGACGCGCTAACTAAATCTTATATATTTGCAGATATTCCAAGAATATGAAAAAATGACTGGTCACACATTGGAGAAAGCCATACGCAAAGAGTTCTCCGGTGATATAATGGAAGGTCTGTGCGCTATTTATAAATGTGTCACCAACAAAACCGAATATTTTGCGTCACGCCTTCACAAGAGTATGGCCGGTATTGGTACGAATGATAAACAATTAATACGCGTAATTATTACACGTTCTGAGGTGAGTTGAAATATTTAAAATTATTGAACCAGACAAATATTTGCACTAAATCTTTTTTACTTTTCATAATCGCTTACTTATAGATCGATTTAGCTGATATTAAGGCCCAATTTGAGCGCATGTACGGCAAGAGTCTGAAGAGCTGGATCAAGGTAAGTTAAAAATTTTTATTTTATAGTAAAACTTTTTTAATAACTTTACCAATTATCTTGCGACACAGGGAGACACATCGGGCCATTACAAACACGCTCTATATGCTCTCATTGGCGAACAACGTTCTTCCTAAATGCCAAATTAGCGCTTAATCCATAGAAATATATAAAACAAAAAATATTAGTATTACTTATGTCGTACAAAGTTTACAAGAGAATACTATTTTTAATAATTTTTTATAATCCTGAATGTGAAACAAAAAAAAACCACAAAAATTGGTATTAACAACTGACAATGCGTTTCAAAGCAAATGTGAAAACTGTAAACATACATTAAGCCAGTTCTTATTCTTATTCAATATGACAAGTATTCCTATCATACAAACATCATTTTTTTTTATATTCATATTCGAAACCCATTACAATTTACATTGTAGAAATATGCTGAATGAATAATCTAAATAATTTAACAAATAGAGACCTAACAGCAACTTCAGTGTAAGCAGCAGAAACAAAATTTTACAGAAGACAGTTTTCAAAAGACACTCCTGTAATTCTTTTTTCGCTAATTACACAAAAATTACTGTTAGGGTTTGATATATTAGATGTTACAAGTAAAAAAATATACCAATGTTATGTCATATAAATATTGGACAATCTCTGCTGCAGAATCTCAAATAAATTAGATTGTTGTTATGCTACGTAAATCGATTCCATGTTTCGTAAATCTAATGACAATGCCAACATGCATTTCTTTATTGAAAGTTATATAACTTTATCTATACTATATGTATTTAAACATAAAAAACTATGCTATTACTATTACGAATTTGGAATGACGTTAATGATCTGCCTTAAAAAAACTATTTCAAAATCAAAAGTGCATACATACACACATTCTAATTATAAATATACAAACTTCATGGTTTAAGCAATAAAAATAAATAATAAAATTAAATACTTTATGCATTTATAATACTTTAAATTTCCATCAGAAACGATAATGGAGAGTATCTTTCTTGCAGATGTCGTCCGTGGTTGACATAAAACACGTATATTCCATCTCGCAAATCAAAGGAAAAAAGAGCATGAACACCAAGGTGACTCATAGTTTTAATATTCAACGAATGTACAGTTTATGAAGTCCATATTACGTCGAGAATCCCTCGATAAGAAGCTGATGAGAAAACAATAATAATAAAATATAATAACCCGAAGACTCGACAATAACTAATCGATAACTCAGTGATAGTGTCGCTATCGATAACCATTTATTATTTAATAATTTGTAAAAAATTAAAGCAACGTGACATCAGGACGGTTAAGGCGGCAGCTGTTTCGATTATATCTTGTAAATCTCTTCAAAGCCTTTTTCTCCCGGAAGTGGTACTCGAACCCGCTCTCCTACGACTGTTTGTAACGCATTCAACCATTTCATGTCATAACTTTTTGATAAATAATCTCTAACTTTTTGATATTATTCCGATAATAATTGATAACATTTCGATAACTTGTAGCAAAGTGATTGTTTTTTAATTACATGCCCCTTAATTGAACGTATCGATAACTTTTTGATAACAAATCGATAATTTTTGCAAGCTTATCGACATTTCTCGGATAAATATTCGCTAAATTTTTTGTAATTTGTAATTTTCTGTAATTCTATATAAAAATTGATAACTCATTGATAACCCCTGTTATCGTTAGTTAATTTATAACACATAGAAGCAATCGGTAACTTTGTTGTGATAATGCGACAATAAGTCTCGTCGATACCGTTAACACTTAGATAAAAAATGTATAGCACACGGCGGCGTGCCCTGTTCACTAATTCTCGTGTGAATATAAAAGTTTGGGGCTGACTTTAAGGTAACTTCCCAATAACCTAGATACTTGAAACTTTGAACACAGCTTAGAGCCCTAAACAATGCATCGATTATTAAGTAACTAGTCATTGAAAATGTATACTTAGTTCAACCGACCGTGACATTTTTACAAAAGGTGTCACGTGTGGCGTAAGTAATTAGAAAATGCATATGGAATTTAGAATCTAGGCATCGGTATTTAACTAACTTCCCAGGTAGTGGTCAATGACAATGTCGTAGGTTATATAGATACGTTAAAGTGTAAATTTCGAACGGAGTCCTAGACCAAGTTTTGAGAAATTTGCATTGTTGCGAATGATTTACATGTATTCAATACCCGTTAGGGAAATCTCTAGTTCAAAACTGGGGCGCCTCTAGTGCATTCGGAACCCTTGCTATTTTCGCCCCCATCTCTTTTACATGCTTTAAAATGGCGAATTTATCATGACGATGTCCTAGGGGGTGGAAATTGTCCCCGCTGTTTACCTTTTCTATAGTTCCGAAGTAGATAAAAATTTCCACTTCAGAACTAGTTGGTTTTTTAGTACTTCTGAACTAGTGTGAAAATTTACAGTTGAGATATGTTTCTTTTGTGGGTACAATGTCGTTGGTTCCGAACCAAGCCGTTATTCGACATGCTGCTTCTAATACGATTTTATCCCCTTTTTCCATAGTTCCAAATTCCATAAATATCTGCGTTGAAAATATCGTCTCCCTTTTTAAGATAGTTTTGATCCAGGTAAAAATTCGAACAATTCGACAATTCTGCATTGCCGAGCTTCGACCGCCCTTTAAAAGCATATCCCTGGATCGGTTTAACACCGTCTACACGATACAAACTGCCGATTTTTGAACTAGAGAAAATCTAGTTACTATCGAACTAGTACTTATGTACTTTAGGTATAGTTCTGAACCAGAAATTGGTACCATTAGTTACTGCATTTACTACAGGGTTGTGAGACAGGCCAATATGGCTTTAAACATATTTTTGATTTTAGAGGAAAATTACAAAATATGCACATGGCGATAGTTACCAGGACATGTTTCTCAATTTACAGGAGCTGAGTTTTGAGTTCGAAACCTCCATCATCCATACTACGAAGGATGGTGAGGTCGAATCATTAAGTCTCCTTATGCCTAGCTGACCAGTTTACGTCGATTCTTCGGAAAATATTTCCACATTCGATGTGTGCCTTATCAAGTTTTCCTAACCTAGCCACCAATTAGCGCAATAAAACAAAAAAGTTTCTACAGATGAAAATTTTAATTTTTTAAAATGAGAAAAAATATTTATTTTTAGTATTTGTGTACATAGAATACTTAACTATGTAGCTTACAAATATGAAGACTTACTTATTTTTTTCTAAATTTTCAAGCGGGAAGTAAACTACTAAATGGAACTTAAGCTAGGGATTCTTCAGCACACGAACCTCTATGTACAGACAATCATTTCGCAAATAATTGCGACTCATTATGACTTTATGCGGTATATGAAAATATTGATTATTTTGTATGAATTCATCATTTTTCTTGCGTACTAAAATTGTTTTAACATAATCTTGTGCATCCTCGCTGCTGCAGTGTTGATCACGTATGATGATATCGGCTTGCAAACGACACGGCCAAGGCAGTAGAGCATCATACTCGCCAGCGATGACGTTAAGGCAAGCAATCAAATTGCGACCCTTCCAAGTGCCCTTGCCATTTGGGAGAATGTCAAGCTGGAAGTATATTTATTACTTAGATGTATTATTACTAGTCGTATTTCTTATAAAAAAGTAATTGCTAAAATTCTGAAGGCGATCTATTATTATTAGGAAGCACTGTGACCTTTGTGCAGATCTATTGTGCATGACCTTTCAGCCTTATTTTGTATGTGGAGGCTTTGGATGTATCTAAATACCTCTTCAGGCTTTTTACTCCATATGACATAGGGATTAAGAGTCACACCACCTAAATGGATTCTCTGCCTAGCCAGAGGGACGCATTTGCACAGAATATGAACCGGCGTTTCAACCTCCAGGTCACAGAAACGATAAATTTGAGTATCGGATAGATTTAACTTAGGTGATATCGTAGACCACAGTGTCCCATATAGTACCCAGTGAGAGTTCTTAGGTCCTCCCTGCTTAGATTAATGAGTTTGACTGATACTTTCGTTGCCGGAAGTATAAGCAGTTTGACCTGTCTTTGGCCTGAGCAGTCAATCCAGTGACGTCTGAATTCTTTAGTTTCGCAGTTACTTATAGTTTCCCTGCTGTGTGCTTTTGTAGGTCCACAAAGGGCTCTGGACCATAAAATGCTGTTATATCACCCTGCTTAGCTAGGTAACTGCATGTTCTTTACCTTCATGTCCCTGATGTCCGGGAACCCGTCCTAACAAATCCTTGTTTTTGGCTCCCAGGTCATTAAAGATTTCAGTGCAGTCATTGCAAGGCACGCAGGGCTGCCTGGCTGTCCGACATAATGTAGATGCTCTTCGATCTTGAGCCTCTCCGCAGACTTCTATTGCATGGATTTCTGCCTGAAATTTGGTGGGATAGGCGATAGATAAGTATGGTGTAAAAAAAATGTAAGGTGTTTTATAATAATCAATTTAATTGGCACAGAGATATTTTGTATATCCATCATCTATGATTTGATGGCATAGACTGGCCTAATCGATCATAAACTTTAAGGAAGAATGAGTTGGACAACCTTAAAGTTTTATATCTTAACCCAACGTAACACACGAAGGAAACTCGTTCCGTTGGTAATTAATTTAGCATACTACGGTGCTCATCGGGTCAATAGAAGACTGCAAAAGAGCTCAATAAATGCGCTCCTCGCTTTTCATAAAGAGAAGCATTTGCAAAGTCTGCAAATTTGTAGTCCCTTACAAATTTGTAGTTCTATTGGAGTAAGGTATCTTACAAAAGGTATCGATCTTTGTTAGTTGCATGGAAATTGAGTAGGATGCTCCCGGTGCCTAAGCTAGGAACGCTCGCCAGCCAATTTAAAATTAACAGTGCTTTTCTACGGGAAATATACCCGCAAGTAGCAGCTACAGTTCCTTACGTCATTCTTGCACAGATAGCTCGTGGTCTCATTCTAGGCAAATACAGTCGACAAACTCTCTGAGCCTAAACCCTGTAAACAGGGCTCTGGGAGTTGTCTAAAAAAAATTACTTCAAAAGATTTATGGTGGTCTACGCGTAGAATATTCATCGAAGGGCTGTTTGAGCTTTACAGTGACATTGACAAACGGATCAAGATCCAGTAGCTGCATTGGGTAGATCAGAGGTAGAGAAGGTCCAAGGAGCCGCCAGCTCAATTTATAGCTTATTGAGCCCAATAGTCAACCTCAGCCACCGTGACGAATCCTATTCATACCGCAAGTTCCTCACAAAGGGAGAGTGTTGGATGACCTAGACTTTTCAAAGTGAAAGTACTTTAATAGTGCTATTTTCCGGAATTTACCGGATCCATATACGACACATGACTATCAGCATCGGTAAAACTCGTCAAAATTTTTCGAGAAAAAGGGACCAAGTTCATTCATTTAGTAATTGGTGCTTAACCGCCTAAGCGATATTTCTGTTTCGCGATAACTGACGCAAGAGTGGTCAAGTCTTCATCCACCTGCCTCACCTAACTCAGTAGAGGTCTCCTTCTTCCTCTGCTTCCAAACTGCGGTGTCGACTCAAATAATTTCTTGGCAGGAGCCTCATTGTTCATTCGCATAACATGACATAGCCATCGAAGCCCTTGTGTTTTACTCGCTTCTTCTAATCTGCGTAGAGCTCATACAGCTCATCATTTTATCTACTTTGATACTCGCCGTCGGTGTTGCAGGCAGAACCATATATCTTCCGGAGAACTTTTCTCTCGAACACTCCAGCCATCTCATGTTTTCTGTTGTTGTTATTGTAACGATTAGGACACGCCCTGAGTGCCTTGGGGAGTGTTATCCATGTTGACGGTCCTTTGCAACATGAAACCTTCAAGGCCATCTCGCCCTCCACCCCTAGATCCATAAGGAACTTGGGGTCGCCAGAGCATAGGCTGTTAAAGAAACAGAATTTGCCACGGGTAGGTGAGGTTGACGATTGGATTGGATAAGCTATGTATATATTGCGCTGGCAACACGTTGAAAGGGTTACGCTACACAACCCCTTGAATCAATTTGGTTTTTAGTCGCCTCTTACGATGCATACCTGCCTCGGGTATATTCTAAGCCCCCAACCCAATGGGGGGGCTCATCTTCTCTCGACACCGTCCATGATTCCGAGCCATATATCAGGACAGGTATGATGAGCGACTTGCGGAGCGTGATTTTTGTTTGTCGAGAGAGGAATTTATTTTATAATTACCTACTCAGTCCAAAGTAGCACTTGTGGCGTGGCTGCCAAGTCGCAAATGCGCTGATTCTTGGATTACAGCATGTACTTCGTCTTGTCCTCATTTACGTTTTTCATCTTTATCTAATCCAAAGAAGGCAGCGCGTTTAGGAGGAGGAGGTCCAAAGTGTTGAACGATATAAAATCCCTTGGAGTTTCCGATTCGGAGCTGGTGGCTACTTGTTTTGAACCGGTTCGCAAATTACTTTGTTGAAACCGATTACTTCTGATGAACTGGTCTTAATGAAACTCAACTGTGTATCTAGAACTGGTTACTGGTTCGAGGAACTGGTCAATTCTCTATTGACCAGTTAATCTTTTGCATCCATTATCATAGACCGCTTACTTTTCTAAGACCGGTTTCTTTCTTGGAAACGCTTACTTCTCTCGAGCCGTTGTTATTTTGATAGCAACTTATTACTGCTTTTAGAACCGATTATTAATTGGAATCGTTTTTGAAAGCGACAAGGTACTTATTTTGTACGGGTTATTTTTTTACATTAACTGAACTTTGAATACAAGATTATTTTGGAGCCGATCGGTTTTTTAGAACCGGTTGCTTTTTGGAGCCGAGAACTTTTTCGGAACTGGTCACTTTTTGGAACCGATTACATTTTTAAAAAAGACTATTTTTTATAACCGGTTAATTTTTTAGAACCGTTTCAATTTTTGGAACCGGTTACTTCTAAGGAAACGGCTACTGTTTTGGAAGCGGTTACTTTCTTGGTCCTCTTTCTGGGCCAGATTTCATTTTTGGAACCGTTTACATTTAGGAACCGCTTACTTTTTTGTAACCGAATCCTTTTTAACGAGAGTTTCTTATAACTTTTTTCTATTCAGACCACTTTTGGGCCCACAAGGTGGTTTTGTGAACACACTGAGCTTTCCACTGTGCTTGTTTTTGGGGTCAAATATCACAATGATGATATCGAAGATACGCCTGGTCAAGGTAAGGCTAAAGGATTATTGACTTGCTCAAAACTTGTTAATGGTGACAGTAGAGGGCGTTAACTTACGCGCAATGCATATCCATATGGTTTATTCGAAAACATAGCGCTATGCAAAATAGTGTCATAATGCTTCGCATCCTCCAGTTTTTTCGAATAATCTTTGATGCGCCAAACTAAGTGACCTTTATAAGAGATTTTAAATATATATTAAATACAATTTAACGAAGAAAATTTTCGAGCCTCTTCACCTCTTGTATTTTGTAGGCTTCCAAGCCTTTGTTGTGTAGCTAAATGATTTTCCAAATCCGCTACTGTTTGCATGGTCTGATGCAGTTTTGTATTGATTTGATTTACAATAATCTCTAACTTTTCACATCGCTCTTCTGTTTCGCAAACGATATTCTTCATGCTCTTCACTTCCAGATCCAGGTTTGCTTGCTTGGAATTCGTTTTCAAGTCATTATTTATGGCATTTAGAAAATCTTCGATTTCGATGAATTTGTTACTGAAAATAAAATTATTTGGCGACCTTTATGTAACTAAACTTTGTTGTTAGGCTGGCTTTAGGTCAACTTTCGTAAAAATAAAACACAAGTGTTTTTCTTTTCTAACCAATATATTTCGGTTACTCCACGGTAACCGTCCTCAGGGTAAAAATTAATTTTCACGTCTGCCCTGTGTGACGCGGAGTTTGGTACCAAATATATTGGTTAGAAAAGAAAAACACTTGTGTTTTATTTTTACGAAAGTTGACCTAAAGCCAGCCTAACAACAAAGTTTAGTTACTGAAAATAAATAATAAGATTTGGTTGGATCTTGTTTTAGAACTTCAATAGCCACTCACAGATTTTTCTTCTCATTTTCCAAAATGAGATCCTCCAATTTCATGGTGTTGTCATTCAAATGGTTTACATGCTCAACCACCTCCATGGATATTTGTTTGATATTTTCTTCCAACGCATTAATTTCATTTTGTAAATCGGTTTTGGTTTTCTACAAGTTTACAAATTTGAATTTAACCTAAATATGTACATATATGACCGAAAAAATTTACTTTTACCCACCTTTATAGTTTCATAATTTGCCACATTATCTTTGTATGCCTCACTAACTTCATACTGCCTTTGTACAATCTCTTCACTTAGCAATGATTTTATGTTATTCACATTATCATCCGCATCTTGTTTCCAATCTTCCAACACTTGATTGTATTTGCGTAAATTTCCAACATCCGTAATCAAATGCAAACGCTGTCCAATTTCTTCGTTGAGCACCGAACGCAAAGCGCTTAAATCTTTTTCAATTTGTGTCACGCGATTGTCCACAAATTGGTCGAGTCGTTCCAGGCTGTTCGAATGCGACTGTTGTGCTTTGGAGCGTGGACATTCTTTTAGATGTGTGCGCATGCGTATACGCGGCATAAACGCATTGCAGCCATTAGGGCATTGTTCAAGAACTTGACCGCAATGAATGAGATGCTCCTGTAAAAGAATTAAATAAAAAGTAAGATTGAATCGAATAGGCTTTTTGCGATTGTATTATCAACATTTTTATTGTCTACAACTTTCCTAATTTCGATCTGCAGGCGACATAAAATGTTATCAACGTTATTACCATAAGTAGCCGTTATTATTTGGCGCCTAATTGTATAGATCATTTCTGCCGTCACGTTACAACACACGCCAGTCCCCTTCCCTGCTTACCGATAGCACAAATGCGCATGGCACTATGTTCTGATATGCATATAGCCCGTATAGATCATCATAAGATTTCCTCCGAAACCCACCATCATGAATACGGAGAAAACATTAATCTTCCAGAAAAATTTTCAAGCGTTTTAGCGGTCTGTTGCCGCTAACTAACCAACTTATTCTAAAGGGATAAAAAAACAAATTGTTTCCGTGGCGATCTATTATCAAAAGGACCGCCCACGTTTTGCGGTTACAATAGGTTTACCAGCTTGGTATTAGAACGGATTCAACAAGTTGGTCAGTAAGGGCCTCCCATTGACAGTGTCTATACCGTTAGCAGAATGCATGTAATAAGAGCCTTATAGAGCACCATTATTGTTAATAATGGACCACTTAGTTCAAAGAAGCACCTGTTTTCAGGAATGGCATTCACTTTTTTTCCACGCATACATTATTTTCAGAGTTAGTGAAAAAAGTCAACCTTCGTTCAAAGTGCTTATAGATTTTAATTTGTATGTTGTTGTTGTTGTAGCGATAAGGACACTCGCCGAAGGCCTTGGGGAGTGTTATCGACGATGATGGCCTTTTGCCGGATGCAGATCGGATACGATCCGGTACCAAGCCCGACCATCTCGGAAACGATTTGGTATTATTAAATGCGACCTTCTAGGCTATCGCGCAATGCAACAGGATTCGTCACGGATTGACAATTGGGTTGGAGAAGCTATATATTACGCTGACAACCCCTTCAATGTATTTTGTATTTTAGTCGCCTCTTACGACAGGCATACCTAACGCGGGTATATTCTAACCCCTAAACCACTGGGGTTTGCATCTTATGTAATGCTGGAGATGTCACGTAATTCTTGATTATATCACGTATTTCGCCTTCGTCTCGTTCACATCCAAACCCACTTTTATTGATTTTTCATTAGGGCAAGAATGTGCAGAGTGTGCTGGCCGCTGGGGCCAGAAACTACATTCGCTAGTAAAATATTGTTTCAAAATGGTTAAGTCTGCCTGCTTGTATTAGTTTCCCTAGAATAAATTTAATATATCGCATCAGTCTGCCGGAAACTTGAACGTATCTAACGAAAGTTGGACTAGCCTTTAAAAATTACCTTATATATCAAACTTTAAAATAGAGTTTTCACCTCGCCCGGAATGGCGTGTTTGCTTCTCTTTTTAAATGCAGGTAGCTTTCCTACACACTGCTGATTGTAATCGAGATCAGTATGTCCCTACAGCTGGCGTTGTTATTTTTGTAGCAATAAAGACACTCCCCAAAGGTGTTGGGGAGCATTGCCGATGTTTATGCTCCTTTATTGGATATAGATCAGCTACCTTCCGGTAACACTTACCATCAAGTTCCTAATAGCCCGACCACCTCGGAAGCAATTTACTCAATATAACCCACATTGAACCTTCTAGGCCATCCAGGTAATAAAGTAACAAACATACTCAAAGGATTAAACTTTCTGATTGCTTCAATGCTGAGAAGTACTGGAATACTCTAGACATTATTTAAATCGCTAGCATTTAGTTAAATATTCCAAATCCAACAAAGATCCGCATTCCATAACAGGCATGGCTTTTTATTGCTGCCAAATTGTTTATCTCTAAAAATTGCTAAAGTTTATCAAAAGTTGGCCTGCATTTGTTTGACATGTACATTAGGGTGGCCGTTATTCCTATCAGTGGTTTATAGTAGCAGCCGTCGTGGTGTGGTGTTAGCGTGCTTGGCCTACTACACCGAATGTCCTGGGTTCAATGTACGGACAAAGCAACTTTGAAAATTTAGAAAAAATCTTTGAAGTTTTACTTATTAGGCGCGTTATGGAAAAATGCTGAGAGAAAAATTCTAAGATGCAATACAAAAGTAACAGGTTTTAACACAAAGTAGCAGATTGAATTCGTGTGGTTTTTCGCTTTGTAATGTATGATCAAACTTGCTTTGAGTGGGACTTTCACTCCATCACTTTATGCGTGACAAATGTATGTATATGTATGCATAATTCAGCAAGATTGAATGGTGAAAACCGCCAGTATTCGCTAGCGTTATTGGGTTTCGGAAGTGCATTTATAGGTAGGTATATATGTATGTATTTTCATTTCATATCAGTTTGACATATGCACATAGTTATGCGTGTTAAAAATATTTATGTGGTTAAGGATGAAAAATACTTGGAATGTTTGTATGAATTTTTGTACAAGTATGCTAATGTTTGTGCACTAAGGAGATTTAATCTAGATATATATATTAAGAAGGATGTACATCAGGGCGGGTTAAATTGTATGGGGAAAAATGGGGGAAAGAACTTCAGGTGCACATCCAGTTTCTGAATCTATGGGCCATACTGTGTAATATTGTCGATGGGACCATAGGGAGGCTCAAAATTCATTTCAGACCTATGGTCCCATGGACAATATTACTCAGTATGACCCATAGATTCAGAAACTGGATGTGCCTTTTCAATAATAAATTTGACCCGCTCTAATGTACATATATTGGTATATATGTAAGTTGTAGAGATATACGCCGCCGCCGCCGCCGATTAGGGTCGTTTTTCGCACGCCGCCGCCGAATGTCAAAAATATCGGTGCGACGGCGGCGGCGGCGGCGGCGTCCGGCGCGTTACTATATTTTCTACTCGTTTAAGACTGTTTAGGCCATTTATTGTTCATGTCGAAAATTGGTCGGATATGGTCGAAAGTGGTGTCAACGGATGCGCATCACTGCCAGTTATAAGAAACTAATTGCGAAATTTAACTCTTTATAACTGTTCAAAAGTTATTTAAAAAAACAGGCGCTTTCGATGTCAGCTTAACACGGACTTTGCATCACCAAATTCACCAAGCTATTAAAACAAAACACTAATAGAAAAGTTATAGGTACATATATCTAATAAATTTATATGCTCACTTTGCATATTTTTTTTTTTTGAATTAATAATGAACAATGAATTCAAATAAAATGACCCAAGGCGAACATGTTTTCAAATTGTCCTCAAGTTGTTAAAAAAAAGCAAATTAACCAAAAAAGGTGCCGATTTAAAACAAATTTGGCTGAAAGAATAAGCGAAATCAGTGACGCAAAATTCTTTAGTAGGTTCCAGGGGCATACACACTCCTTTGAAATGATTCTTACCTCATACTTAACTTGAGGATATATGTACGTATAAGGGTTTGAAAAATCACTTGGGCTTACATTTAAACATCTGTTGTCTATTTGCGAAACTATACAATAGGGTCTGAAATGTTAATTTTGATTTTCACACTTAATCCTTCAACACCCAAGTCTCCCAGTTTGAGAGTTGGCGGCCCTATCCAAAACTAGTCCCTTGGAGTGAATCACATTGATTATAGCCTATCAACCAAGTTTAAATATCACCTACACGTTACGGCTCCTTTTACAAATGTGAATATGTAGGCACATATATTTACCAGGTGAAGCGTTGTCCTTCGCAAGAACACTCAAAGTGGTGAAGGAAAAGCTTTCCCAAGACAGTCGAACTAAGGACCGTGTGTTCTACTACCCTAACTTAGTGGACAGTCGAACTAGTCTGAAAACTGAAGCTACGCGGTCATCCATAATGAGCTCTTATATCATAAGGCCGGAAAACAGAAGTTAACATCTTTCAACTTAAAATCGGTCGACTTTCATTCTAAAATATCGTGTGGATTTAACGAAGACTATTGAAATCAATGTTGTGAACACAAACGTCTGCAAACTTTGGTCTACATTTTAAAAATTTTATCCAGGGTCCTTGTAAAATTTTAATTATGTATGTAGATGCGCCGAAGATTATACGATTTTCACCCATTACGGAATGACATCCACTTAGACTGCTTATGATTTCGAGGGCGGCATCTTTGGCCGAATAGTCACTCCCTAACGTTTCAAGGTGTTTCTCTGGCGTAGCTCGGCAGCATAGCGCGACAAAGCATCCGTTGGAAAGTCTTTGGAGCCCCTTTTGAACACCTAGAGCTTCTAGGAAAGTGACGTCAACGAAGGTATGAGTTCGAAGTCGCAGTTTTATAGCGTCTGTGCTGGTATATGGTGTGAGGGTCAGGAGGCATGGTAGAGACTGGTGGTCGGGATTGCTACTGTTCGCACATCGGGAATAGCTCTTAGGAACAGCCGAAACAACTGGAGGCGCCCTGTACCACGAGAGTCATGAGTATTAAAAGACCATTAATAGCAACCGTAAGTCGCCTTTGTGCGCGGTCGCCAAGGAGCCACAAATGATTTAAAGGAATTGTGTTCGCGACGATTATTAGGAGTTAACCCTAGGTGAAACTACGCTTTGCACGAGATATACAGACAAAAGTGTGACTATTTTATGTATCTCTATTTCTTTTCAGCAGACGCAGCAGTGCCAATTCCAAAGACCGGGATTAGGTTCGAAGCCTCCCTGGAGTAAGCGAACGAGGGACAATCCCTCAGCAAGGAGCTACTCCTGAAAATGTTTGAGCGGTCTGCGACATCTTGAGGCAAAAACCCCGGATCTTTCCGAAATGGCCAACACGTTGATTTCCTTAAATACATACAAACATCAACCTTTCCTAAATATTATTTTTTTAAACAGAAAAATCAAGCTTTTTAAAGTAAGAACACCGGCGTAGCCCGACGCGCCGCCCACGCCAATGCCGCCGGTATATAATAGAGCCTACGCCACCGCCGCCGATAAGGTGATCGGCGTAAACCTCTAGTGTGTTGGTAGTATGGACTTCGAAACAATTCCGCCGATTCTATTCAAAGTTAGAGGAAAGCATTACAGCAACCTGGAGAGTCTTCTGTGAAGTTTCATCCTGTAAATGGACCAGGGACCGATCTATTCGAACAAACTCATTTCACGGTTCGATTTGCCTGAAATGTGATATATAGGTAGCCCTTTGCCTAGATTAGGACTTACGATACATTTTAATGATGCCAAAGAAGTGTACCTTCTTACGGGCATACATATGTATGTTTATGCACGATTTTTTTAAAATTAGAAAACGTTTTTCTTAACGTGGTCGCCCCTCGCAGTGATTTGGTACACACTTCGAGTGTACTGCTGCCATGAAAAGCTCAGTGAAAATTCATCTGCCTTGCAGATGCAGTTAGGCATAAAATATGTAGAAGCACGACGCAAAGTTAATTGCGCCAAGAAATATTCAATAAACTATTCTGTCTGACGCGGTTTGTAAATCTACTTAAACCTAAATATATAATAAATATAAGTTAGTAAGTAGCTCGAGGGGTTTAAAATGGTAGGTCAGATTGGGAGAAGCTAAAGTAACCACGGTATTTTTCGGCAAGATGGCATCACACAGATAAATATTTCTGAGAAAACTTATGAACCTATAGGTTGCTTATTATTTTGCATTTAAAGGGCAAACTGGTCGTAAAGTGTCCTTGGGCCGAGTGTGCAGCATTCTGAATAGTTTAAGCCGCATTTTCTAAGGTATATTGGTTCTTATAAAATAAGTTACATTTCATATTGTAACGAATTTAGGGAAACTCCGCTTAGTTTACACCTTCTACTAACGTTCGTATCGCTAAACTGTTGAATAAATAACTCCAGTATTCAATAATGCAAAATGGTCTTTATTAAAGTACTTCACAATAACACTGATACTTTACAACCAATAGCTTGCTTAAATCAAACTGTTTGTCCATGCCTCAGCTGGTGCTGCTTTTATACTCTTCGGTTTCCTCGTCGGCATACTTCTAGGCGTTTCTCCTTCTAGAATTTACTACTTGTTTACCACCTATAAACTCACAAGCAATAAACTACAGATGCACGAAGTGACTCTTGTAACTCTTCTAGATTTTGTACAACCTGGCCAAAATCCTTTTAATCTTTGGGTGAAAATAAAAAATAACTAAGACTTGCTGGACTATAAGTATGTTCACTGAAAATGATGTTGTTAATGTTGTTGTTGTAGCAATGCTCGCCCCACCTAATAGCCGCGACCGATCACAAATTGTCATCAATATCCTCTAACGGAAGTCCAAGGAAACTTGCCGTTTCAACAGGGGTGGACCATAAGGAAAGGGGTGTTAGAGGCGTTGGTCCCACATTACAATTGAAAAGATGGTTGGTGTCATGTGGGGACACATTGCAAGCGGGGCATACATTTTGTATGTCGGGGTTGATTCTGGATAGGTAAGAGTTTAACCTGTTACAGTATCCAGAACGAAGTTGAGCAAGAGTGACACGCGTTTCCCTGGGGAGTATGCGTTCCTCTTCCGCAAGTTTTGGATAATTTTCGTTAAGTACTGGATTCACCGGGCAATTCCCGGCATAAAGGTCCGACGCCTGTTTATGGAGTTCACCAAGGACCTGCTTGTGTTTTTTCACTTCATACGGCTGGGTTCTCAGGTGCCGTATTTCCTCAAAATGCTTACGGAGATGACTCCTTTAGCCCCTAGGCGGTGCTGGTTCATCAAACAGATGTCTGTTGGGATGCCCAGATTTCTGGGTATTCAACAGGAACTGTTTGGTCAGCATCTCATTTCTCTCCCTGATGGGGAGTATTCTCGCCTCATTATGCAGATGGTGTTCTGGGGACATAAGAAGACAGCCCGTTGCGATTCTGAGAGCAGTATTTTGGCAGGCCTGTAGTTTCTTCCAGTGGGTGATTTTTAGGCTTGGCGACCATATGGGTGACGCGTAGCACGTAATCGGCTGGCTAATTGCTTTGTATGTAGTCATGAGCGTTTCTTTATCTTTTCCCCAAGTACTGCCAGCGAGGGATTTGAGGATTTTGTTACGGCTCTGAATTTTCGGAACCCCCACTGAAAATGATCTGTACGAAGGGTCTGAAAATTAACATACGTTTTTTTTTAAGCTGCAAGCAAATATACTGAGTTTGATAGATTGTGTTATTTGTCTGCCATAAAACACATGGGACCAATACAGCTAAGGTCGAAAGGTTTTTTTGAGCATAAAAAGGCAGCCTAATGGTTGCAATGTAAACGATTTATTGTATCGCATATGTTATGTTATGCTATGTTTTGTTCTGCTAGATCAAGCTATGTCACAATATTTTGTTACCGTTATGTTAATTTCTACTTTTATTTTATGCAATGCTATCTTATGTTATCAATTCTTTATTGGACTATTTGTTAGACCTTGGCCTAAAAAATTCAAATTACAGATAAGGGACATGACTGCTAAGGCCCAAGTTAAATGTATACCCTTAATTGACAATAATCACACCCCAGCACAATAATCTCATCCGAACTTTATTTTTATAAACCACATTAAGATTGATTAATCATTAAAATTTGTTTACTTTATTTTAATTACCAATAGTAAGTTCATATGAGCCAGTGTTCCCACTAAACGATTAAATTCTCCTAATGTGAAAACTTCCAGAAAAATTTTGGAATTTTTGCGAGATTTTGAATTTAACTCCTTTTATCTAAGTAGCGTTAGCCGTGATCCGCTACCGCAACAGTGGTCGGCACAGTTTCCATAATCCCAACCATCTAGAAATAAGAAGAAGAAGAGAGGAACTGGTAATATAACCGTAGCCCCGTCACATAAGATTTTTGCCGCAGGATCGTGATCTGACAGCTTAGTACATTGAATATTTTTGCGTGGAGAGCGACAAATAGCGCATCACTAGCGCCATCTGATATCAAAAGTTGCCAACTTTCAACTTTTGTTGCAAGCAAAGCATAAGAAGAAGAATTTCACATTTGTTTTGTCCTTGAGTGCTTTCAGATTTTGCAAGTCAAATTATTTTTCCCAGTCCTTGGTACTTTTCTAACATTTTTCACAATTAAAAAACGCATTTTAACAAATGAATCGGAGACAAAATATGTTAACAAGTATTATCCTAGTATAGCGGTAATGTTTATAACAGCACATTAAGAGACTTTTTATGCTAATCGGCAAGACGAAATAAGTTTCCATTGATTTGTCAGAAGTTCTTTTATGAATATAAATGCAACATCTTGAGCGATTGTAACGATTTTCGATTTTGCATCAAAGCTTATGAACATGAGACGAGGCCATAACAAGTCAAAACCATAATAATAAACAAGATATATGTACAACGTAAACTTAACGTTAACCGTAATCTCGAGGGTAACAGCGAGTTAGGTTGAGCGGTAGTAACTCTGGTAGGAGAAATGCACTTGGAAAGAAATCAGAACCATTTCGATTTTGCTTAAAATAACGCTGATGATTGGGAGCACCAAGTGAGGTCAAGTCTTCCTCCACCTGCCGTTCCCAACTCATTGGAGGTCTTCCGCATCCTCTGCTTCTAAAGTGCTGTTTTGACTAAAATACTTTCTTGGCCGAGGCGTCTTCGTCCATTCCTATACCATGGCCAGCGAAGCCTTTTGAGGTTTTAATCGCTGACTATCGTCATAGCTGCGTCAAAAAGACCATAAGTCTTCCGGAGAACTTTTCTTTTGGAGCCCTCCTAGAGCCATCTCATTTTCTCTCTGCCCGTTTGATTCCCCTTTGATGATGCATTAAATAATTTCGTAAGACTGCGTGACATCCACTTCCGCTCAGAGAGCTCTCTCTATACTTCCAAAGTTTACTTAGCTGATTGTAAAACCACATGGAAATGGCAGAAATGAAAAAGCTTGTACTGTAGACCTCCCAATCGGATTGAGCGAGATTGAAAGGAGAGAGTTGCGTTCAATTAAGTGCGGTACTGCAAAGTGTCGAAAATCTTGTACAAGTCTAAAGAACTTAGACAAAAATGTAACTCTCACTTAAAAGAGAGGACTGTAGGCTTATGATGCGTATTCAGACAGGCACTGCCTTTTGGCATCACATGCTTTTAAATTTTCGAGCACGTTTTGTGCTCATATTAAGAGTGACACAGCTATCAGATCTAGAAGCAACAAGTAGAAGGGAGTAATTTTAAAACTTAGGTACTGGTTTTTTATAAGGTTTCTGGAAATAATATGGACTTATTCAGTCTATGTGAGACTCTCAAGCATCGGTCAATTCAACTCAACTTAACCTAGGACCATCCTAGCTGGACTAGACCACCGATGGGCAGCTGGACTTCGAATACTATATAGCCCTCTTCGTATGGCTTTTCAGGCTAAGAAGTTTCCGCGAAAGTTGCTCGAGATATTGAACTTATTTCATGCCGTTATTAGCCGCTAGCTCTCCGAATAGATACTAATTTGTTTAGCCCCCACTCAAGTGGAGGAACAACTTACACTAAAATACCTGAGAAAAGTTGACCCTTGGCAGTGGCTTGGAAGGCCAGGTGTATTTATGCCATGACAGCTTCTTAGAAAAATGCTTCTGTAGTAGCACAGGTGATTATCGTTTTATGGAATTTACGTAAATTTGTTTTACATTATCATTTTACAAAACAAGAAAACACATTAGAAAAACTTTGATAGAATTATTTAAAAATTTTAAATTAAAATTTGATGTTTTTCAAAAATTAAAAGAAAAAACAAGTAACGACGAGACTGTGCCGAAGACTACATACCTTTCATAAATGGGGCTGGGGATCTTATCCCATTCGCAATATCCAAATAATCGGCTGTATAAGATATGAAATATATAGTGAACAGATGTACATACCTAAGCAATTTTTAAGATAAATATGAAATAAATCATAGGTAGACTCAGAAAAAATTGTTCTAAAACGAACGAAACAAGTTCAAAATTAAGAACATTCGTTGACAAAACGTTGACGTTGTGTTAAGTACGTTTTTTCTTAACTCGTGACCGATGGGCTTGTTTTAAGAACAGTTTTTCCAAGCACACCGTTCGTATTTTATGACCAGTTGGGTATTGATGCATATGTGAATGGAACTGAACGAAAAACAAGTAAGGACGGGACTGTCTTCGGCTGTGCCGAAGACTTCATACCTTTCATGAATGGGGCTGAACAATAATCTTATCCCGTTCGTAATCTCCAAATAATTGGATGTATAATATAAGAAATATATGATGATTTTTAAGATAAATATAAAATAAAAAATGGCAAAATACCCCCTTTACTGAACGACCGGTTGTATGGAATATATATTATATATAGCTCCGATCTATGATATATTGTAATAAATATCACCAAGTTTAACGTTTTTACATTGGAAATTAAGGGAGAAATGGCCAAAAATCTTTCTATCTGAACGATCGGTTGTATTGGATATAACTATATATCTCCGATCAAAGTGATTTTTTCAAGATATCTTCTATGATATATTAGAATATATATCACCGAGTTTCACGTTTATACTTTCTAAATATCGTCTTATCTGAACGAGCGGTTGTATGGGAGATATATGTTATAGTGGTCCGATCCTACCGGATCAGATAAATGTCTAATATAATACAAAAATACATCCTTGTGCCAAATTTCATTGAGATATCTCAAAATTTGAGTAGTTTGCGTTCAAACACGAACGGACAGACGGACATGGCTATATCAACTCAGTTCGTCGCCCTGATCAATTCGGTATACTTAATTGTGAGCCTATCTTCTATATTTCTCAACGTTACAAATATCGGACCAAAGTTAATATACCATTTCATGTTCATGAAAGGTATAATAAGAGTTAAAAAAATGGAACATAAAAAAATTCTTTTAAAAAATTCAGGGCGCCACACGATGGCAACCGCAACATCATAGCCGCTGGGCCACTACAACTGCTTGGTAGCTCGTGCCAAATGTTGTATTTAACATTGTAGTGCAGACGAATTTTACCGTTTCTTTCTTCTTGAACTTAATTTAAGAACATTGTTCATAATTTAAGAACAGCCGTTGTCTTTTCAAGAAAATGGTGTCAGTTCTAGAACAAGTTTGTTGTTTTAAGAACAGCTCGTTCGTTTTTCAAGAGCAAAAAAGTAAGAACATGAAAAGCTTGAATTGAGTCCGGTGGTGCTGGAATTTAGAACGGCGATTTTCTCTGAGTGTAGCTACTTTGTGTGAGGATGCAAAGTTTCACTGTTTTTGTGGTCTGCACGAAAAACTATGACAATGAATCAAAGAATATCTCAACAATATATAACGTAAACGTAAGTATTTGATGAAATTTGAAGCTTCTAGCCGTTAAAAAGGGGGCAGAAATAAGAGTTTATATGGGGTATATAATATATATACAACCGATCTCTATGACTTTTTCAGAAAACAATATATGCTATATGCGTAAGCATTTCCTGAAATTTGAAACCTCTAGCCGTCAAAAAGTGGGCAGAAATTACGAAAATATTCTTATCTGAACAATCGGTTGAGATATATACAATATATCACACCGATCTATAAAAATTTTTTAAAATTACCGGTGGCAACGCTGGTAGATAACAATAATTACTTATTTTACTATGGTTGAGTCACTTACCGTAAACGTTTGTGAATCGAACCATTCATTGCAGAACAAGCATGACGATTTTTCATATTTCAGCACAGTTGTAGAACCATTTGACAATTGAGAGCTACTCGAATTTCGGGAAAAACCATTGCCGTTCGAGGCCATTCTGATTTACGCAACGACTTTCTGTTATTATTAAATTGATTTCATTTAGTTTTTAATTATTTAACTTTTATTTCACTTCACAGCCAATCAAATTACATTTACCGTTCTTTTAAGTAATGACAACGAATTAACACTTTAAACTTATTCAAGATACTGATTAACTCACATTGTTTAGGTAAGTTGTAGTTATGTACTCAGGTGGCTTGATTACCAAATGTGACAAGAGTTTTGATGTAAATGCTGATAGAATAATTATTTTTATTTGTTCTTATTTGTCGTATACGCATACATACATACATACGTATGCACATATGTGTATACTTAGTATATTCAATAATTACCGTAATTGTTTCTACGGAAGCTGAATCAATTTAAGAAACGAATTACCAAACGAATTGTTTAGCGTAACAACTCTTCGACGACTAAATATTTCAATTGAATGTAACCATTTGTAGGGCAAATGGGTGGATGAAACACAAACAAACAAAAAAAAAATAAAAGTTCGATAAACATTATATCAAAATTTCATACAAGAACAAAAATGTAAATAAAAGAAAGATAATAATGTCAGCACAATAAAAATATTTAATTGGTATTAAAATCAACAACAAGTTGTGTCATATATGTACCTCATAGAGCAGTTATAATTTAAAAAATAAGAGCGTAAAGCTTTTTGCGCCTTTGTTATCAGTCTGTCAGAAACCACTATCATAATAGGGCAGAGTGCACTAATTTTTCAATAGTGAGAACTTATTTTCATTTGCATTCGTTGGAAAGGTCTCGGGCTCTCTGAGGTTTATAGCAAAGAAAATTCAGGATCGATGCACAGGGTCTCGAGATATAGACCAAAACCTGGACCCGGGTACCCCTAGAATGTGTTTATAGAATATGGATACCAAATGAAAGCTGTTGACGAGTGCTTTAGTAGAGGCTAATTTTAATACCTCTGGGTGACTAAGGTCTCGAGATATATGCCAAAACGTGGACCCGGATACCTCTAGAATGTGTGTGTATTATGGATATCGAATGAGACCTGTTGCTGTGTACTTTAGTACAGAGTAAGTTTTACACCGCTGGGTGAGTAGGGTCCCGAGATATAGGCCAAAACGTGGACCCGGATACCTCTAGAATGTATGTGTATTATGGATATCGAATGAGAGCTGTTGCTGTGTGCTTTATTACAGAGTAAGTTTTACACTAGGGTCTGAAATATAGGCCAAAATATGGACTCGGATACCCCTAGAATGTGTGTGTATTATGTATATCAAATGAAAGCTGTTGCAGAGAGCTTTAAAGTAATTTTCATTGTGATATTCGATTTAGTCGCATCAACCTGGCAAAACTGATAAATATGCATGCGAAGCCGAAATAAAGACATGAATTAATAATACACATATACCTATTTACATACGTCCTATTCGATTTGCCTGAAATTTGGTATATAAATTTGCCTTTATTAGTATTTACGATGCTTTTTTCCGGGAAGTAGACCAGAGAGGAATGGGACTGGGACTGAAACTGAGACTGAGACTCGGAGTGGGACTGGAGCAAAATACATACCACCTTGTGGGACTGACAATAAGATATGAAGAAGAATGAAAAAAAACTTGAGAGAAGAGAAAAGAGAGAAGGATGAGACTGAGAAAGAGATAGACTGAGACGAAGATGGTGATAGATGAAGCGAAAAATACGGAGGGAGGAGCGAATTCAAAGATTAGGAAAAAGTGTAGAGGGGCGAGGACAGAGTTAGACGAAAAAAGCTTATTAAAATGTATGCAGATAGACCAAATTTAGGGCAGAACAACGTCTGCCGGGTCTGCTAGTTTTTAAAAAATTTTAGCAGAAAACACATTTTTTAAGTGATCACCAATTTTTTTTTTGGTATATTTATTATTGGAATTTTTTCTATCATATATTAGCTTAGCTTTAACAAATGGGATCGTCTCTATGATAGGCAACGAAAAGTTCACGAAGCAATGGGGTCTATGCGAGGCCACAAATATGTAAACAGAGGAACGCTTCAGTGTGGGGCTCGATTAGGTTGAACTGACCGGTCCGTGAGGACCTTGCATAGGCTAAATGATTCCGTAACTGAAAAACCCTATCAAAAACCAGGAGCTGTGTTACAAAACAACTCCGTCCTCTGAGCAAATACTACAAGTTTTCTAGAACCTATTCCATTTGCTCCTTCTATATCTGACAGCTGTATCAAACAAAACGTGCCGGACCGTTTCCTCCTCCAACCCACATCCGCTATCACTGACCAAGCATAATTTAAAGGCATGTGACGACAGAAAGTAGATTCCGGTAAGAATACCGATCATGAGTTTACAGTCCTTTCATTTTAATAATAAGAGTAACTTTGTTAACCCGTGATCTTGCAACTTTGTTAGTCTAAGATTGTAAGACTTTCACATGATCTTCGACACGTTACAGCTCCGCGCTTGGTTCCATGCCTTTACCGCTTGTTCGATCATGTGCAACTTCCTTTTTCTCTTAGTCTCGACCAGTCTAATTGGACATATCCGTAGCAAGCTTCGAGGGTGCGCCCTTTTTAGCTAGTTCATCTGCTTTTTCATTCCCGCTTCATATACCCTGGAACCCAATAAAAATACATGCATATCCCTATCCCGATTCTTTCCAGGGGTTGCTTACACTCTAACACAATTTTATATGTTGTGCCATGCGAGATTATTGCCTTAATTGCTGCTTGGGTGTCAATATAAAAGTTGATACGGCTGCAGCTTAAGCTATTTTCTTCCAGTGTTTCTACTGATTTCTTTACGGCTAATACTTCCTCCTGAAAGACGATGCAGTGATCTGGCAGCTTATGTAATCTTTTTATGTCCGGAGCCATCGTCCAGTGGAAAATATTTTTTGTGATAGCGGAGCATATTAATAGAAATGAAAGTATATTTCACTGTGCCCAACCATGCTCCCAACAAGATTACAGCAAAGATAAGGAAATGATAATGAAAGTGTTTGTTTGTACCTGTGTACGAATATTGCAGAAAAATTTGCGTTCTGAATTATACATATATTTGATTTATTTTCAACCCAGTAGTGGTAAATATTCGAATCTATTAAATTCGTAGGGTACATATGGCGAAATAAGGGGCTAAGTTATAGCCCACGGTTTTATAAAATATGTTAAGTAATGGTAAGCAGCCCATTTTTCTTAGGGAGATTCCATTATCATTGACAATTTATATTCTTAATCCCAGCGTCTTATGAGGCTTAGAATATTCCCGCGAGAGGATTGCATGCAACGCGCTGTGAGTTCTGCCTTCTCTGGATAAGATAAAAAAGCAAAAAAATTAGGTCTTACTGTCATCCAAGAATGAATCCGGAAGTATTCGCGCCATGGCAGCTACGTCACTATTGACCGATATAAATTCGAGAGTGTGAAGGATTTCGTCTACTTCAAAACCAGCATTAACAGCAAAAACAATGCCAGCGTAGAAATCAAACGGAGAATAACTCTTGACAACAAGTGCAAATTTGGTCTCAGTTGACAATTAAAAAGTAAAGTCTTTCTCTCGACGAACAAAAGTCACGCTCCGCAAGTCGCTTATCGCACCTGTCCTGATGTATGGTTCGGAATCATGGACGGTGTTGAGAGAATATGATAGGGCTTTTGAAGCGCTAGAGAGAAAAGTTCTCCGGAAGTTATATGGCGATGTCTGTGATGCCGACGACGAGTATCGAAGAAGGTTTTAGCTGTCTGAGCTTTACGCAGATATGACGATAGTGCAGAGAACAAAAACCCAAGACTTCGCCGGCTAGGTCACGTTATGTGAATGGATGAAGACATTCCGCGCAAAAAAATTATTTCAGTCGACACCGAATATTAGAAGCAGTGGTAGAGGGAGATCTCCACTGAGTTCTGCAGTGGCAGGAGAGAAAAAGACTTGGCCTTCCTTTGTACTCCCAATCGTCCTATTTCTTTAACCTAATACTAGAAAAGGTAAATATAGCAGCAGCATCACGGTGTCTTGCGAGATGTCTGTTGTCCAATTATGAACAAATATAAACCAGCCTAAAACTAGTTAAACTACGACCGAAATTTTTAGATCCACCTATTTCATGGGTGATTAAGTACTCGACTAACATTGAAATAGCTCATCTCTTGCCAAATTTTATGTTCCACTGAGTAATGTGTGCTGAATCTTGCTAAGGTACTTAGTCCTAATTTGATTTTATTTCGAATAGTAGACAACTTAATTTTGAGTTCGTTGAAGCAGTAGCTTTTATGACTAAGAAGCACGGAATAATTATAAAATTCTACGGAGATAAGCCATGACAAGATATCTCTGTCATAAAGGGCTGTGGTTTTATTTAAAAACAAGTAAGGAAGCCTAAGTTCGGGTGTAACCGAACATTACATACTCAGTTGAGAGCTATGGAGACAAAAGAAGGGAAAATCACCTCGTAGTAAAATGAACCTAGGGTAACCCTGGAACGTGTTTGTATGACATGTGTATCAAATGGAAGGTATTAAAGAGTATTTTAAGAGGGAGTGGGCCATAGTTCTATAGATGAACACCATTTAGGGATATCGCCATAACGGTGGACCAGGGCTGACTCTAGAATTTGTTTGTACGGTATGGGTATCAAATGAAAGGTGTTAATGAGGGTTTTAAAAGGGAGTGGTGGTAGTTGTATATGTGAAGGCCTTTTCGAGATATCGACCAAAATGTGGACCAGGATGACCCAGAACATCATCTGTCGGGTACCGCTAATTTATTTATATATGTAATACCACGAACAGTTATCCTTCCATGATTCCAAGGGCTTTTGATTTCGTCCTGCAAAACTTTTTCATTTTCTTCTACTTAATATGGTAGGTGTCACACCCATTTTACAAAGTTTTTTTCTAAAGTTATATTTTGCGTCAATAGACCAATCCAATTACCATGTTTCATCCCTTTTTTCGTATTTGTTATATTATTATGGCATTTTTTTCATTTTTAGTAATTTTCGATATCGAAAAAGTGGGCGTGGTCATAGTCGGATTTCACCCATTTTTTACGCCAATATAAAGTGAGCTCAGATAAGTGCGTGAACTGAGTTTAGTAAAGATATATCGAGTTTTGCTCAAGTTATCGTGTTAACGGCCGAGCGGAAGGACAGACGGTTGACTGTGTATAAAAAATGGGGTGGCTTCAATCGATTTCGCCCTTTTTCACAGAAAACAGTTATCGTCCTAGAATCTAAGCCTCTACCAAATTTCACAAGGGTTGGTAATGTTTTGTTCGACATATGGCATTAAAAGTATCCTAGACAAATTAAATGAAAATGGGCGGAGCCACGCCCATTTTGAAAATTTCTTTTATTTTTGTATTTTGTTGCACCATATCATTACTGGAGTTGAATGTTGACATAATTTACTTATATACTGTAAAGATATTAACTTTTCTTTTAAAATTTTACTTAAAAAATTTTTTTTTTTAAAGTGGACGTGGTCGTTCTCCGATTTTGCTAATTTTTATTAAGCATACATATAGCAATAAGAGTAACGTTCCTGTCAAATTTCATCATGATATCTTCAACGACTGCCAAATTACAGCTTGCAAAACTTCTAAATTACCTTCTTTTAAAAGTGGGCGGTGACACGCCCATTGACCAAAATTTTTCTAGTTTTCTATTCTGCGTCATAAGTTCAACTCACATACCAAGTTTCATCGCTTTATATGTATTTGGTAATGAATTATCGCACTTTTTCGATTTTTCGAAATTTTCGATATCGAAAAAGTGGTCGTAGTTATAGTCCGATATCGTTCATTTTAAATAGCGATCTGAGTTGAGTGGCCAGGAACCTACATACGAAATTTCATAAAGATACCTCAAAATTTACTCAAGTTATCGTGTTAACGGACGGACGGACGGACGGACATGGCTCAATCGAATTTTTTTTCGATACTGATGATTTTCATATATATGGAATTCTATATCTATCTCGATTTCTTTATACCTGTACAACCAACCGCTATCCAATCAAAGTTAATATACTCTGTGAGCTCTGCTCAACTGAGTATAAAAATGCGTAAAAATGCGTAATGTAGCAAGACAAATTTCTAACAGAGTGATGGCAAGCCAAAAGCGGATTGCTTTTTTTGCGGCTTCCTTAGCAAAATTCAAATAAACAAGTAAAGGTGTCTAAGTTCGGGTGTAACCGAACATTATATACTCAGCGTGAGCTTCAATTGCACATTTCATTTCAGATAAATTACTTCTTTACATAACACATGGCACCGCCCGTTTAAAAAAAATGTCTCCCCATTTCCTCTTACAATAAAACTTGATAAGTGAAATATCACTGATTCAAAACTATTTTTTGCTAAGTTATAGCTTATTATTCTAGCCAACGACCCTTTTAAAAATATTAAAATAAATAATAAATAAAAGTGGGCGTAGTCTTTAAGCGATGTCGTCCATTTTTCTAGAAATATTTCCTGCTATTATTGTGTAACCGATTTCATTACGATATGTTAATTTTTCTTCGAGTTATGGCTCCCGAAACATACATAGAAAATTGCTTAGTCATAAAAGGGGCGGTGCCACGCCCATTTTTTTTAAATTTTTTCCTATTTATTGTTATAAATCTACTAGGGAAATGAAGTACCATTGACATTAAGCTTTTTTTGCAAAGATATATCTAATTTTACGCGTCCACGATCCTTTTGTAAGGGAAAATTAAGCCCCAGGCAAATTTAGTATAATGTAGTTTATGTGCGTAGGGCTGAAGGCTCCATTACTGATACTTAGCATAGACTTGACTTGACTTGGCGTAAACTTGGCAACTTAGCCATGATTATACTCCACTTAGCGCATACAATCTGGCATCATAATCAGGTTTGAAATTTACTTTCAAATAAATGTCAATTTGTATGACAAAATGTCAAAATGACATGGAAACAAACAAATGGCATCTCAAAATGTAAACGTCACTTAGAACTTACATAGAAAATCAATTCAAATTCAACAGACTTCTAAGTCAAGTTAAGTGTTGTCAAGGTTTGAGTAATCAGTAACATGCACTGTTCATTTACACTGTTACACTGTTCACAGTGACAGTTCCCAAGTCAAGTCAAGTCAATGCTAAGTATCAGTAATGGAGCCTTTAAGTAGTATTTAATATGCGCGTTGCCAACTGCCCGCGCCTGTCAAATACAACTGCGGCCCAAGTCACTGATATAAAAAAATCAGATACAGACAATTGCCGCGTTTCAGTGAGTTTTACAGCTCCGGCTCACGCTCAATTCTCACGGGAATGCTCTGGATCATTGAGAGACTTGAGAAGCAGATGTCGTGAAATTTTCGCACACGTGAAATGTGATAGGCAGATGTCGCCGCTGCTTTTCATATAACTCATACGGCGGAAGGCTAAACAGGGACATCTATTTTTGAAAAAGTAGGTATATTAACGGCCGCGTTGCCAACCTAAAAAGAAGTAATTAACAAATTATCTGACTCACAAATTGAACCAGACTTCTATCTGGATTTATCTGGCTCAAATCGTTGTTGTTGCATTTACATGCAAAATTATTTATCTGGCTCAGGATTTTGCCACCGGATGATAGCTAATATATTCTGGGCAACCTAAAGCGATAATTTATGGTGACTTATAACCATAAAACCATAACCAGCTAAAACAGCTGATCGAAGCTACCTTATGGAAATCAATGTAATCGATTAATGGTGCCATACCATAACGCTAACGCCATAACCATACCATAGCCAACCAATTGGTTTTTGGTTTCTCGCCATATCCATAACCTAAAAATATTTGAGTTGGTGAATTTAATAACTTTTTGTAGATTTTATTCATTGTTTTGGATACGCTGTGATTAAGAGACTTATTTTTTGTGGAATATGTTTGTAATTATTTGCGTTTTCTTCCTTTTTATGAAACTTTCACGATTTTTAGGTTAAGGCACCATTAATCGATCACATCGGAGATGGTTATGGATATGGTTATGGTTACCATAACGCTAACGCCATAACCATACCATAGCCAACCAATTGGTTTTTGGTTTCTCGCCATATCCATAACCTAAAAATATTTGAGTTGGTGAATTTAATAACTTTTTGTAGATTTTATTCATTGTTTTGGATACGCTGTGATTAAGAGACTTATTTTTTGTGGAATATGTTTGTAATTATTTGCGTTTTCTTCCTTTTTATGAAACTTTCACGATTTTTAGGTTAAGGCACCATTAATCGATCACATCGGAGATGGTTATGGATATGGTTATGGTTACGACTATGGCGTTAGGGTTAAGGAAGTTTAATTTGCACTTAAGACTGCAGACATTTCTGTGAGTGAGAATTAATTATTAAATAAAATAAATTGTAAAGCAGTGTTTACATAATGTATTTTTATTAAATATGGATCCGGCGGAGGAGACCGCCGCGTAAATTTCTATTTTAAACATCTACCATGGCGACGCTATGAGGTAACGCCACATGGCGTTCCCACGAAAGGTAACATCGGGTAAGTCGAGCTCACACTTTTAAAAATATTTTATATACAAGTAGGCGTGGTCCTTAACCGATTTCGTAATTTTTTTTTTTTCAAAGCATTCGTTATAGTAAAGGCAACCTCTCTGCCGAATTTTGTTACGATAGGTTTAACGATTTTTGATTTATGATTAATAATATTTGTAAAATTGATTTTATCACAAGTGGGCGGTGCCACGCCCATTTTAAACATTTTTGTCAAAAGTCTCAATATCAGTTCACACGTCAAATTTCAACATTCTAGGTGTATTATTTACTAAATAATCAGGTTTCTTGTGTTTTCCAAAATGTTATATATATAAAAAGTGGGCGTGGTATCATCCTATTTCGCTCATTTTCAGTACCATTTTATCTATTCTGGCCCAGATAACCTCGTGCACCAAATTTGGTGAAGATATCTCAATGTTTACTCAAGTTATCGTGTTAGCGGACGGACGTATGGACGGACGGACATGGCTCAATAAATTTTTTTTTTCGATACTGATGATTTTGATATATGGAAGTCTATATCTATCTCGATTCCTTTATACCTCTACAACCAACCGTTATCCAATCAAAGTTAATACACTCTGTGTGCAAAGCACGCTGAGTATAAAAATTTACAAACATGCGTAAAAGCATGAGTATATTAAAGTAGCATGCCAAATTCCATACAGAGTGATGGCAAGCCAGCGGCGGATTGTTTATTTTTTTTTTTCAGCTTCCTTAGCAAAATTTAAATACAAATTAAATGCGGCCTCCAGGTTCTCAAAATACCACTAAATTGAAATATTGCAAATCTTCTTTTATTTTAAAATTCTCTATTCACCCTGCTATCACCATCTTCAGTCATTATCATCATCGTCATCATCATCATTAATTGGAGCCTAACGGCCTACGCAATTTTGTCGTTGCATAACAAGCCACCCAATCATACCGGCGATCACTGACGCCCATTGGGAGCACCAAGAGAGATCAAGTTTCCCTTCACCTGTATCCCCCAATACGTTGGAAATCTTCTAATCCTCAGCTCTCATATATGGGTGTCGATAGGAATTCGCATATCCTTTGGAATTTTACTTGTTGCACTATGTTCGTGTCTAGTTAAAGCTTATATCACATCTTGCTTATATATATCGTTGATTTTGAGAGAATTATGCAGAGCAATGGAGCATGGATTTCAGGGCTAATATTGTTTTCGTTTGTTACGCTATTTCTCATTTAGACGAAGACCTACACATTTCCAATGGCTACCTAGGCTCAAATTGTTTATTTAAAAATAAATAAATAAATGAAAGGCGGGATAACCTCCGAAGAGAATTAAGGCCGAGCTACTCTTCCAATTTGCGTCGTGTTCGTTTTAATTTTTCCTTCAAATTGGCGGGACGGGACCTACTTGTTTTATGCCGGCTCCGAACTACATCTGCAAGGCAGATGAGTTTTCACTGAGAGCTTTTCATGGCAGAAATACACTCGAAGTGCTTGCCAAACACTGCCGAGGGGCGACCCCGCTTAGAAAAATGTTGTTCTAATTGAAAAAAATTGTTTCTAAAATTTTGATGTTGCTTTGCCCGGGCGTGAACCCATGATCTTCAGTGTGGTAAGCGGAGCACGCTACCATCACACCACGGCGGCCGCTTTATTTGGTAAAGGAAAAGCCTTCGTCCTTTCTCATCGCAATATGCACTAAATTCGCTGCTTTATAAAAGTTACAAGTGTCAGAAATTATCACGTGTTAATTGGATCAATATTATCATAATTCGCTGGCAATTGAACGCTTGCATAATAGAGTATAGAATTTCTTTTCAGACCCACTGGAATTGTCCTTTCCAGAGCCAGGTTGAAGAAATCACACAACACGAAGTCGCCTGGGATAAAATCTTATTCGATTTCGGATGACACGCAAAAGTTTTTCCAAACTCAGATGAGCCGTTGAAACTGCAGTGTTACCTAACAGATAAAAACTCTACCCCATTCCGGCCATTGTTATTCATCTCTTAAACGCGTCTGGAATGTTTTGTATACTTGCAGTCCTTTAGCTAATAACTGGATAGGTGCAAACGTTAATCTGAATTCTAGGCACTAGCTGTAAACACCAATAACACATACCTACTTCTGTTTACGAGGAGGTGCAATATCTCTGTCGTACTAGCGGTGGTATTAGCGGACAAAGTTAAACACGTTGGCATTTTACATAAAGTTTAAAATTCGGGTTGGCGCTCGGAAAGCCCCAATCACTTTTTACTGCTGCAATGAGTTTATTGGCAAAATATTGTACGGCTATATTATAATGTTTTCAAGCCAGTTGAGTCTTTACCTTGTGTAGAGGCACTGCTTTTTATCATAATAAAAGGGTAGAAATCTTGCAACCAATGGCCTGGTTGAAATCAGTAGGACTCTTCGCACAATACCAAATTTATCTATAAACGCAATGTTCAATATGTGCTCGATGATCATTATTGGGCGGGTGATCAATCCAGGCTGTATTTAGGCTAAGCCATCACTACATATCAAAGTACGAGGGACGAGTAAAGTCACCAGCAGATATGCGACGGTGCTGATGAAAATATTTAAGTGTAGGTTCAAGCTGTATGGTAATGTTGGCACAGGAGTACTCTGTCAAAAACTCGATGGCAGCCGAAAATTTATGATAAACAGGTTGTGGTGGATGGGATTTTATCCAGTGTGTTATATGATCCGGAGTTTAACATCTACTCAGATGGTCAGATGGCTATAAGAACGATAGTTTCCAATGCTATGTGCTCAATAGTCCTACTCACTAAGACTTTCCTCCAATGTCGTTTGGGGTGTTGTTGAGGCACTGCCCGAAGGGATTCTTCATGGTGCAGCTTAGTATTTTGGACATGCGCAGCTATTTTACTTCTAGGAAAGTTACGAAATGTCTAGTCTAGTCACTTCAGTGCCATGGGGTTATAGTTGCTACATAGCGATTCGTTAGTGAAACCAATGGCGCCTTTAGTTGATGTGACATCAAACAGGACCACAAAAGCGGATATTGGATTTAACGGTTAATCAGAAAAAAGCAACTCTTGTTATTACGGATAAAAACCGATTTCAAAGCACAAAAGAAAAAAACGTTTTTTCAGCGAGATATGTATGTATGTTTTTAAATTTTTAAAGTGATAAGTTTTTATTTTCAAATGTTTTCTCGCTGTCACTGAGGTCTTTTAAAATAATTGTTCTGTGAACGAAATAGTTTTTGAGAATGTTGACCCTTTCGTCTGCTCTGTTAGAATCAGCTCAATTTAATCTTACCATTATGATATCGCACATTTAGATTAATACGGAGCTAACTCAAAATTCTAATATTTGGAAGTTACAGGCATCAAGCTCCCCAATTTTTTACTTACTTACTCGATTTACTAACTCCTCCATTAACCAGCGTGAAAGAACTTTGTCAAAAACAAGAATTGCATTGGCGCATATGGGAGAGGTAGTCAGTTTTTCGCGTTTTCTTAACATTGCGATATTTTGAGTTGGTCGTTGTTTTGTTTTGATCTAGGTATCCGATATTATGACAGGCTGCAAAAAATTGTTATCCCTCCTTATACGCTTCCAACGTACAATTTTTGTGCTCAAACATGGAATATTTCCGGGACCAATTTGAGAGCAAATCTGGAACGTTTGGAATAATAAATTGTAACGAATTTACTGCAATTCCCCTTATTTGCATCCTTCTGCTAACGTTCGAATCACTAAACTGTTGAATAAATAACTCCACTATTCAATAATGCAAAATGGCCTTTATTAAAGTACTTCAGAATACCACTACTATTGCCCGCCAGATAGCGTCTTAAATCAAACTGATTGTCGTGCCTCTACTGTTGCTGCCTTTTATACTGTCTGATTTCCTCGTTGCATATTACTAGGCTTTTCTATTTCCAGAACTTACTAGTTAGCTTTCAGCTATAAAATTACTCAGCTGTAACTACAGATGCATGATTTTATACCTTCTCTCAAACCCCATGCGCTTGTATGTGAGAGCGATACTTGCACAACCATTGCATACTTTCGGGAGTATCTCAGATTTATGCATGTGGTTGTGCGTTGGTTCTCCGCTGCGTGTACGTACATATGTGTAGACATAATGATTGAATTATTGATGTGCATACAAGTCACTGCTTAGCATCGGCTTAGAGATGATAGTATCCCTTAGTGCTGCTAATATTCGTCACAGCATAGACTTTTTTATAGTAATGTTATGATCGTTCTTGGACTATTGTAAGATTAAATCCAAATTTAGGTTTTTTTCTGGATTGTCTAAGGTAGCATTACGAGATCATTTTGGGTATGTCTTAGGGTTCATTCCGGGACTATTTTTACGACTGTTCCTGTAATTTTGGCACTATGACGGGAATATATTGACGTCATTATGAGAAACATCTTTGGATTATTGCGGCGCCATTTCGTAACAATAACGGGGTCATTTCGGGAATATATTGAAATCATTTTGGCTTATCGGACTCTAATTATTATCGGATTGCTATAAGGATGTTTTTTGGTTGTAATCGGCGTGTTATAGTTTGTTATCGATTACAACTGTTATCGATTTGTTATTATTTATTATTAATATTGAAAAATATCGATTTTTTATCAAGAATGTATGGATTTGTTCTTGATAAGTTATCGATTTGCTATTGATTATTTTATCTCTGACCTTTCGGCAAACTTTTCAAGAGTTATTGCTTAATTATCGAAAAGTCATCGACTATTTTTTTTATATATTATCAAAAAAATAAAGCTTTTTGTGAGAAATTTTCGAGGAGCAATCCCTTTATTTTCCATGCTAAACGTTTGTTCTATGTGAGAAACCGTAACCAGGAACACTGATAGTTAACAGTTATTTAAAGTGCGGCAATTAAATAACTGTTCTCATTAAACATATTGGCTCTGGGATTGGCTATTTCCGATCTCTTCGTAGACGTATTAAAATTATGCCGTTTCCACTTTATTGGGACAGCTGCCACCGCAACTAACCTTACTGAAGCTAGATAATGGTAACTCTTTTCAATATGAAAAGCGCCGTTTTCCCAAAGCTTTTTTTTACAAAAAGAGCAAACTTTCACAACCTTTTTTTATCACTTCAATTTATTATTTTATTATTATATTAACACATGTCGTTATTATTTTTGTCTGAACCCAAATAAGTGATATAAGCAAAAACATATACCCACGCAAAATAACAATAGCCGGCAAAAAAAACGCCCACCAAAATACAAAACAAAGCCGCACGAAAACGAAAGTCACGTTGTTAATGCCATTCATATGAATAACAATCGGGTTTAATGCTGGACATTCGTTCACGTGAGCTTATTTGTGTATGATTGTTGGTATGGCTCGCTTTTCGCAACACGTGCATTTATTGTTGTGTCTACAACTTATCGTAAGCACCATTTTACATTGTTTATCCTGCTGATATGTGTGTATGAATGTGTGTATGTAAATATGCAGGAGTGGCGATTCGTGTAATAGCCGAGCAAGGTTTATGTTGCTTTCCCGCCAAAACTGTTTATCCATTATAATGTCTATGTATGCGAGTGATGAATGAATGTTGAGAGGTAAGCATTGGTTAGATGCGCTCCATAAAGCACAAGTGGTCTGTAATTTAGTACAAGCACACATAGACATTTTAATGCTTTTGAACTTTATTTTGAGGTATTACTGTGTACTAAAAATTTGAAAGCTTTTGTAAATTTTTAAATTAAGAGCTGCCAGCTTAACCAATGAAATGATCTTCTGCTAACATGTATTTATACTTTTTTACAAAATCCTTGAGTTAGTGGAAAACTCTATATGCAGTGAAAGAGAATTAAAAATATAAAAAAAGTTTAGACGGAGGGCATTCGGCTAGTCACACCGTCTAGGTCGCCACTTTTGCCGTCTTTTAACTTTGAGACATTAAGCTTCGTTAACCTTCTTGTAGTTATTTTACAGAAAAAGAAGTGATAATACGATTTGGCAAACGCAGCTGACTGACCGGTACGTATTTCTTCTGTGTTATATAGTCCTTGTAGCGAATCGCACTAGTGCAGTACTATCTCATTAAGAGACCATATTAACTAGTACTGATTCTTCCCCATCGCAGTACTTTCAAATACCCCCCATTTGCCTTTTGCCTTTTGAACGCGATCTATGATGTGAACATGTGCAGTAACCTGGGTCGATTTGTATGGACGAAAGTTAACCGATATCGCGCAATTGATTTTTCGATAGGATTTGGGCTCAGGAAAAAAAGTTCCACTACGCGTACCCAAAAAAATAATTTTCGAGCCTGAACACTTCCCAAAACCCAAAAAATTTCTTTTTTTTCAAAAAACTTTTGTAAAAGTATTGGCGGTAACAGTTTTTTTGAAACAAAATATTCTTTGGGTTTTGGGGAGTGTTTTGGTTGAAAAATTTACTCTTTCGCCATTTTTTTTCGGAGGCTCGAAAATTATTTTTTTGGGTATGCGTAGTGGAACTTTTTTCCTGAGCCCAAATCCCGTCGAAAAATCGATGGCGTGATATCGGTTAATAAATCGACCCAGTCTAATGTGCAGCAACCGTAACATCCCTGTTAGCAAATCTTGACTGAAAGTGAAGCGAATAAAAACGAAATGGTTAATGTCAAGTTAATTTTAACCTGTAAAACAGACACATGCATAAACTGAAATCCAAAATCTTATAAGTGGATAATGAGAGAAACATCACAAATTTTGAGGGAGCACGCTCTCTTTGCGTAGGTGATTATATTTTGCCTGACCTTCTTACAAAATTAACAAAGTCTGTGGCATGGCTCCTTACTAAGGTTATAGTCAAGTGTTTTAGTTTTAAAACTAATAAATTAACCCATACTATTCTTACTTCGATATAGTTTTCATCGGGCGTAACCAATTGCCACCGTATAGAGGTCATGTTGGCGGACATCAGGTTATTTGAAGAAACAGATCGTTAACTAGATCACAGTGGCAGACCAGTGTGTACATTGTTGAGCTCGGGATAGTTTCGGCATATTTTTCGGATAACTTACAGTATGTTTCGAAACCATTTAAGGGTTATTTTCGGTACTATTTCGGGATTTATTCAAACCATTTTTGGAATATTTCGCTATCACTTTCGGAACATTTCCGAACTGTTTTGGGATAGATTTGGTACTATTTCGGTATTTTTTTGGAATTATTTTTGGCATGATTTCGGGATCTATTCCAAATTGTTGGCATAATCATTTCAGGGTTAGTACAAAACAGTTTTGAAGTTAGAAGTGCGGGACCTATTGGGAATTATGATCCCCGGAATATTTCGTTAACTTTTTTTGGATAGTTACCAATCTTTTCGGACAATTTGGTAATTCTTTTTGAAAATATTTCGGGATCGCTTCGCGGCTAATTTAAAAATCATTTGACTCATTTCAGGACTATTTCGGTTTAAGTTCGGGTTGTTTCGAAATCTTATCGTTATCGTTTTAAGACTGCTTCAGAATAAAATCGGGTATTTTTTAGCGAAAATTTCGGAATTTTCTTCGGAAATGTTTCGGAGATATATCTAAATCATTCTCGGGTTGTATTAGTTATGTTGGATGTTTTTTAGATCACTTCGAGATTGTTTCGTTATAGATTCTTGCTTATTTCAATATCTTCTTTGAACTACATATGTTCAGTATAGTTTTGCGCCGCTTTCTAACCAGCTTCGGTATTTTGATTGAGGAAAATTTTCAGCTTGTTTCTAGACTATTTTGGTTTTCGCTCCGAAAACCATCAGCAAATTATTCTGCACGATTTCGGGATAATACCGATATACTCGGGGTTATTTTGGGATTTGAATATTATAACTTGGAATTTATTAAATTTATGTGTGATGTTTTCTGTGGAAGAAGATTGTTGATGCTGTTAATAATAATTTCTCTAAAAAAATAAACATCAACATTGTAATTTCGTGGCAGCACTTAGGGCTTTCTGAAAGCTTATTGCCATACATTTTGCTACTGCAATGCAACAACAAAAACACAGAAATATGTTGTAATCCAAAAAGCTTCACCAAATACACCCGTAAATAATTAAAACAGCAAAACATTACTAAAAGTAAAAACAAAATTTGGGCAGTGAACAAAGAACGTAGAGTATAACATCAATTACAAGAGTAACAACAAGCTGCCGCCGCTTTCATGCTGGCGGTGTGTAAAAACAAACAACATATTGGTATAAAACGCAAGGATCGCAATGCACTCAACTCAGTTTGTAGTTGGCCAGTAAGCCAAACGGTCGTTTGCGTGTTACCTGAAAGTGTTTACAGCAGTCATGCTCAAAGGCAGAAGTAATTTATATTTATTGGCTACCAAAAATAAAAAAATAAGATATACTAAAACCTGAAAAAGGATGATATGAGGGATGACACAAAGTATGAGTGAGGCATATACATCAACGTTAAATTCACTACTAATCTTTTGTTTACGTGTTGGTGTGTTTTTCAGCTCAGTGTAAATTATTAAAAATATCCGAATGAATTTTGTTGATGATAAATATAATATAGTAATGCTGTTTGTTGTTGCTGCACGTAACACCTAAATCAACAAGCTGTGTCGTGTAACGAGTTCAGGTCAGTGTCAGAGTCAAAGTCATTACAAGAATGATAGTTTTACGAATTTGCGCTACATTACACTTTGTTTTCATTTACCGTGCTGCAGCGCCTAAGCTTATGCTAAGTTTGCGAAATTTTATTGGCTTGTAATTGTGTTTGTGTGTGCTGCATATAATGACTTGCTGTTAGTATGCATAATTTATACTTGAAAATAAGCACCATAGTGAGGAATTGTGTGTTGATGTTTAAACGGTTGTGCTGCAGAAACTTGAAGAGATTTTCTTTACATATTTGCGCACTTCGCTGAAGGATTAAATTGTGAAATTTTTGTGCTTGAATGAAAATTGTAAATTTAATCTAAATAACATAAAGCATATGCGATTTAGTTAGAATATAAAAAATTACATATACATATACTAAACAAACATACATTCGACTGGTTCAAAAAGAAATTGGGAAAGTCGTCAATAAATTTTAAAACTATGATAGAAGCCATAATGTAATGAAGTTCAAGAGAATGGGAAAGAAAATAAGAGGCCGCTTTTGAATAGTAATAAATTTAGTTCATTTTTTTTTATCAAAGCACTAAATCCAAAATGTTGACGAAAGTGTATTTTTATACCTTTCATGAAAATGAAATGGTATATTAACTTCGTCACGAATCCCAAAATTGTAAGTCCTTAAAGAAAAAATAGATAGACCCATTATTAAATATACCGAAATAATCAGGATGAAGAGCTGAGTTGATTTAGCCATGTCCGTCTGTCTGTTTGTATGCAAACTAGTCCATCAATTTTTGAGATATCTTAATAAAATTTGGTGAGCGGGTGTATTTAGGTGTCTGATTAGATATTTGTCAGAACCGGCCGGATCGGACCACAAAAGCATATATCCTCCATACAACCGATTTTTCAGAAAGGAGGATTTTTGTCATATCTTCCTCAATTTATCAGATTTACCCTTCAAACTTCCCCAAATACTTTCGTATATTGCACATATTCTTTTCTGAAAAAAAAGGATGAGATCGGTAGTATATATACCATATATCGCCCACAACCGATTGTTCAGATAAGAAAATTTTCGTAATTACTGCCCCATTTTAACAGATAAAAGCTTCAAATTTCACCAAATTTTTACGTTTATAGCATATATTGTTCTCTGAAAAAATCATGGAGATCCGTTGTATGTATAGTGTATACTAACCTGGGTCGATTTGTATGGACGAAAGTTAACCGATATCGCGCCATCGATTTTTCGATAGGATTTGGGCTCAGGAAAAAAAGTTCCACTACGCATACCCAAAAAAATAATTTTCGAGCCTGCGAAAAAAATGGCGAAGGGGTCAATTTTTAGACCAAACCCAAAAAATATTTTTTTTTAAACTATTGTGAAAACGTTGGCATAAACAGTTTTTTGAAAAAAAAAAAACTTATATTTTTTGGGTTTTGGGGAGTGTTTTGGTCGAAAAATTGACCCTTTCGCCATTTTTTTTTTTTTTGCAGGCTCGAAAATTATTTTTTTGGGTACGTAGTGGAACTTTTTTCCCGAGCCCAAATCCTATCGAAAAATTGATGGCGCGATATCGGTTAATAAATCGACCCAGTCTAGTGTATACCACATATAAACTGTCATATATTGTTGAAACAAGTGATTCTTGGACATTGTTTTTATATGCAGACCACACAAAACGTGAAACTTTGCATCCTCACACAAACTACCTACCTATTTTTTATATTTTATTTATCTTAAAAATCGCTTAGGTATGTACATCTGTTCACTATATATTTCTTATCTTATAAAGCCGATTAATTGGATATTACGAATGGGATAAGATTATTGTTCAGCCCCATTCATGAAAGATACAGCCGAAGACAGTCCCGTCCTTGCTTGTTTTTAAATTAATTTATTAATATACGCTAAGTAAACGAAGATCCAAGCAGCTACAAAGAATACAATTAGCGTTTTGGCCTTTTATATCGACAGTCCCATGTTCAAGTCCTGGGATAGCTATCATCCAAACACTTAAGCAATAAGTTTTTTCATAACGAGGTTGTCCCTTGGGCATTATTTTTGCCATGAATAGCTTTCAGCTTTAGCAGATACCTTTCGGGGCTGCATAAAAAATGTAGGTCACGACAATTTAATGCCTTTGGTTACTGTTACTTGGTCTTGCTATTTCCTCACTAAATTCTGATTATGCCTCCCGATCCAATGTTTCACTGTACACGCCTCTTTACCTAGGATTGCTGATACGTTAATGTTCAAGCCTTGGTTGACGGTATCGAAAAGTATCGATAAGACCAGCACGAAGACGGCTAATGATATCAGTGTGAACCACTTTACGTAAAACAATGTAGATTCGGGAGTAGTATGACATTTATAGGCTTCAATACCGGTTACAGAGCAATAAATTTGGGTCCTTTATTTGGAGGCTTGCTCGTGCTAACCTAAACTTATTCCTAAGCTTTGTCTTCTGAAAGTTGCTAAACTGATTTACTGACTGAATAAGCTAGCAGATACTTAACAAGTAAATGTATTGAACCGAAAAGATATATTTGACGAAAACGAACATAGGTAACTTCGTCATTATGAGTTTTTAGGCTTTCTAACGAAAACCCCAGACAGCGTTTGGATACCATGAGGCGTGGTTGCCAGCAGGCACCTAGCTATACTATTTCTGGCAGACAGAGTTGTGCGCTTGGATTGACATCTGCTACGTAAAACCAAATTAAATGCAAACAAAACAAATACCAAGACTTGGACCGAGCATAGAAATATTATCAAGGGAATTGAAAAGCGTAGATTTAGTGTCGAATATACGTCGGTGGAGACACTTTCTGATAAACTACAGTTGTGCAAACCTGTGGTCGTTTCGCCATGATAATAAAGGTATTACTCTTTATTATCGATCGGGTCCATTGTGAATTCATACAAGTGAAAAATCTTTCTATTCCTCCATTGCCATGTCAAATAATAGCTGACAGAGGGAATGGCTGTCGCGAATACCAAAGAATGAAAGTAGGGTTTGTTTTTTGCTCGCGGTTATTAATTTGAAGTGCCATGAAGTGCCCATTTTTGTTTCAAATCAGCTTTTCTTTTGATTGTGTGTACAGAAAAACAGACTGCATACAAATATTCTTTTCTAAATCTAGTTAATAGATTAAATATGGGCAGCCAGTTAACCAAACATTTTAACCCAGATAACCCTAATATACTCTTTGTAGGACACCAATTTCATGTCGATTCACGCACGCGCCCGATGGCCAGGAAATAACGGGAATGTATTTTTGCATGCAGTAAAAATTGCGCAACAGCGTTAGTAAGTGTTTACATTCCCTCAGTGAGAGAAGCGCTCGTTGTCTTATTCAGAAAATTACTAATTTTGAAAAAATGCAAAATTATAACATACGATTTCAAAAGTGAATTAAAATTTATATGATTAAATTTAACAAATATATATTTTTTTATTAAAAAATTATAGAGAAATAAACGAGTTTTTAAAGGTGTAAAATTATAGTTAAATACATTGCAAATTAATTAGTAGTAAAAATGAGCAAATGTTAGTGTCCTACATATAGTACATTAGGAAGATGGATGTCTACAAAATCTATTTTTTTGCAAGGGTTTCTGGCTTCATGAGGTTCTTGTTTTATTGGAAGATGATGAAGAAAACACTGGCGACATCGATGAAGTGGTTTTGTTTCCTCCAGTTAATGCAAACAACGAAGATTCTGGTCCTGAGGAAGCTTTTGGCGTAAATAATTTTCCATTTACCCAAATGCAAGCGCCAGCAGAAACAAAATTTAATACAGCCTCGCCTGAAAGCTCATCCGATGACTCGGACGATAATATACCGTTATATATGTAGAACAACCGCATTTGATTTACATGTATAACTCTAACATGGGAGGAGTGGAACGTTCTGACCAAAATATAAGCTTGTATAGAACTTCAATGAGGGGCAAATGGTACCTGCTTTTGCTAGCACACTGCATTGATATGGCGCTCCAAAACGCTTGGATCATACATCGCGAACGGGCGGAAGTTTTGACCAACTGAGCTTTAGGCGTGCAGTGGCTACCATGCTGCTGACTACCCATCGAAAGAAATCAATCTACCAAAAAGGCCATCCAAGTTGCCCCAAAGAAGCCGAGATTCGCTATGACCGTATGGATCATCTTGTAGAGCCACAGGAAAAACAAACCCTATGTGCATATTGCCATCAAAAAACCACTACAAGGTGTGTAAAATGCAATATTGGAGTACATACCAAGTGTTTTGTAAACTTCCATTCCAATAAATAAAAATATGTTTTTATCCCTTATATTCCTAATGTACTATATATAGGACACCTCTAAAATAATTTAAAAAAAAATGTTGTTTTTAAAAGTATCAGAGTCTCTTTCTATAGCGGTTTTAGCCAGACATTTCCAAAAAATATCAAAAGTTTTCGCCTGAGTAACTTTTAGGGTTATCTGGGTTAAAACATGTAAATAATGCTATAATGTCTTCCACCAAAATGTTTGAAAACACTATTTAGAAAATGGTACAAGCAATCGAACAGTGATTCAGCGGGTGATCGAGGCTTTTTACTATTGTGCACGTTTTTTTTTTTTTCAAACATTCGCAACATTTATGAATTCACAATAATCAGGGCAAATTTGCTCCTAGAAATATGTTAAATCAATATGTATGAGTAAGCCAATGTTGATAGTTGATATATAGATTATGATGAATTATTTAACCAAAGGTTGTTATATCCAAGATAACATTTTTTTACATATCGACCTATCATTACAGAAAGGTGGTAGTCTCAGAAATTTCTTTATAAGGACTTATATCAGACATTCTGTTAATAAGGCTATATCTCATCGAAATCGTTAATAAAGTAGAACCTCACGAGGCCAGCTAAAAAAGTTGTAGTTGAAATAAAAAATTTGTTGACAGAGGAGATATGAATTAAATTTAGTTTAAAATCTTTTAACAATTCGTTAACGACTCAAAATGCTAAAATATACTTTAGAAGATATATGAACCTAAATTCTGGTTTAACAATTTATGTCTTTTGCGAAAAGGAAATAAACGTAGTTAAGTGCGAAGCTTTTTTGACAAAAAATTATTTTTTCAGTTTCAATCTTTTTAACCGGTCGCCTACGATACGACTGTATTAACGACTTCGCTCAGATACGACATAATTACCAGAATTTCTGAGATAAATCCTTCTAAACAAATGTTTTAAGTTATGACTTTTCTATTAGGATAGGTATATATGTCTAAGTACAACAGGTTGAAATTTCGTTTGAAACTCGTTATGATTGTGTCCAGAATATTGCCTAAAAATATTTATGTTTTGCACTCTTTGTTTTTTTTTTGTGCCATATTTTAATGAGATCTATTTGTTTTATGTCGACTCCGAACGGCATCTGCAAGGCAGATGACTGAAAGTTTTTCATGGCAGAAATACACTCGGAGTGCTTGCCAAACACTGCCGAGGAGCGACCCCGTTTAGAAAAAATTTCTTCTAATTTAAAAAACTTATTTCTAAAATTTTGATGTGCTTTGTCCGGCGGGTGAACCCATAATTTTTGGTGTGGTAGGCGGAACACTCTAGCATCACAACACGGCGGCCGCGCCCACTTTCTTAACAATGAAAATTACAAAAAGGCTAATGGACATGCTCAAAAAACTTAGCAAAGGTACGCCTTAGGCTAACGACGGAGTAGAAACGAGAAGTTTTGCTATAATGTAAAGATAGAAACGTATGAAAATGATTTCTTTAGGAAAATTGTAAAAGCTGTCACAGTGCCAGAAATGTTTCAAGCTTATGAAATATGTATATGAAAATAAAAATTCCTTTTCACCTTTTTATAGCGATCACTCTGCAGTCAGCCTTAGTATTTTCATGGTATTTTTTATTGATTTTTATGCAAGAAAATAAGTATCGCGAAAAAAGACAGTGAGAAAACTATAATTTATAATCAGAGCCACATTAAGTTTTTGTTTTAGTCCAAAACGTCCGAGTCAAAAACAGTTCTAGGTAAAAGTGTGTTGGATACTGGGGAAAACTATATGATATTCATGCCGAATAATGCATCCTTTTTATGTATCGCAATTTTTTCAGTAAACTTGCGCCTATTTTTCGCCATAAAGTTTGATCCATTTGAACATTTGGTATGAGAAAAATTTCGTTTTATTTGGTATGAGCCGTTCCATAGTAATAGGGCAGGACTTTTATACTGTACTTAAATAATAAAAGTCCGTATTTTACCTTTAGTCTCGGACTTAAAGGTCCGTCGTTGTGTGGTGATAGCGTGATCTGCTTACCACACCGAGGGTCCTAGGTTTAACTCCCGGTCAAAGCAACATTGAAAATTTAGAAACAAGTTTTTTCAATTAGAAAGAAGAATCTCTAATCGGGGTCACCATTCGGAAGTGATGTAGTAAATACTACATCTATCTACATACTCGGATATTTCTGCTATGCAAAGCTTCTCAGTGAAAATTCACCGTTCGGAGTCGGCCACTCCAATTTGTAGGCAATCTAAGAAAAAGGATCGCGACGCAAATTGGAAGAGAAGCTCGGTACAAAATCTCTATGATGGTTATGACCAATGACTTTCCTGTTAAATTGAACTCGTTTTTTTCTCGTTCTTATTTGATAATCCTCCGGATTTTCCGGGAAAGTGTCACAAGGAATTGAAGAATTGATCTGATTTTTGAGCTCAGGAGATCGAAATCTGTATATAAGCGTATTTTCAACTAAATACAAGGCTAGTAAGTAAGGGTGTCTAAGTACGGGTGTAACCGAACATTATATACTCAGTGTGAGCCTCAATTTTACTTTAAATTACTTTTGTACATAACACGTTGCACTACCCATTTAAAAAAAAAGCGCCTTCCAATTTCCTTTTACGATAAAACTTGGTAAGCGAAATATCATTGAAAAATACTCGTACTACTTTTCGCTAAGATATAGCTTATTATTCTAGTCTACGACCCCTTAAAATTCCTTTTATATAAGAGTAAGCGTGGTCTTTAGTCCCGTCCATTTTTACTAGAAATTATTACTATTATTATTGTGACGAATATTAGCAACACTAAGGGATACTATCATCTCTAAGCCGATACTGAGCAGTGACTTTTATGCACATAATCAAATTAATCATTATGTCTACACATATGTCCATACAAGCAGCGGAGAGCAACGCACAAACACATGCATATATCTGAGATGCTCCCAAAAGTAGGCAATAATTTGTGCAAGTATCACTCACATATACACGCGCATATGAGGAGCTATACACGTGCATCAGTAGTTATAATTTTATAGTTGGTAACTAAGTCAATTCTGGAAATGCCTAGAAGTATGGAACGAGGAAATCGAACAGTATAAAAGCAGGAACAGTTGAGGCACGAAAATGAGTTTGATTTAAGCACGCCACCTGTCGAGAAGTAGTAGTGTTATTATTGAACTTGAATAAAGGCCATTTTGCATTATTGAATAGTGGAGTTATTTATTCAACAGTTTAGTGATTCGAACGTTAGCAGAAGATTTTAAATAAGCGGAATTTCAGTAAATTCGTTACATTATTATTATTATCATTATTATTATTATTGTTTTTTTTTAGCCCACCAGCCGTTTCCACGAGGTATCACCCTCGGCTACTAAGATGGTAGAATACCGTCCACGCCAGCCCATAGCAATCTTTTCCTTAAGATTTTCCAGTTGTCGCCGTCAGGATCTTACTGGGCTCGATCCTGAAGATGCTTATTGAAGTTTTAGGGCGGCATCCACTCGCCCTGCCACCAAGATTCATTGGGTATGTGTGGCCTTTTGCGCCACGCCCTCCTTTATGGTCGCTTTTGGTCGGGGACTGCTTATTGGTTATTCGCAGCTAACCTTCTAGAGGCCGTTCACGATCCGCCACCTTGTGACCCCGGTGGAGCCCTGAGCTCAGCCTCCACCATTATTATTATTATTATTATTATTTTAATTATTATTATTATTATTATTATTATTATTGTTTATTAGGAAAAATATACAAATAAGCTAATTAAGTATGTATAGGAGCACAAGCAACCGTGGCCATTGGCTCCGAATTTAAATACTTAGAGATGAAAAACTATATTCTATTCTGCAAATTACATTCTACAAGAAAATTATATATCCTTAAAATATTATCATAAGATGGTGTACTTATTAATTTAAGATACTGGTCTGTGATGAGATGTTTTTTTCTAATACTCTCTAAAGCCAAACAAGTGTTAAAAATATGATCGAGGGACAAGATGTTACCGCAAAAACGACACCTACGTGGTGCCATTCCGGTGAGAATGTATTGATGTTTATTTGGGTATGTCCTATTCTTAGGCGTATGAAGATGGTTGATTGCAGGCGAGTGATGTTGCTGCGGTATATAGCTTTATTGCGATCGGATTGAGGTTCTTGTTGAAAGGTTGGCACTGATTCGAAATATTTCGCTGTATTATCTGCTTGCTCATTGCCAGGAATCCCTACATGATCAGGAACCCAGATCAAAGCGATTTTTTGCCTATATTTAATACAAAAGTCCCGGATTCTTCCAATGATAGCTCTGCTGTTTCGTATGCTTTTAACTGCACTCAAGAAAGAGAGGCTGTCAGAGCAAATAACGAATTTTCCTTTTTGATTAATGACGTTCTGCAAAACCAATAACATAATAAAATTTTTGTTTTCGATCTTATTTTATAAATTTGTTGAATTTTTTCAATAATAAAAAACGTGTAACATGTAACATCTCTAAAAATGAATCAACATATTTTGGTTTAGTTTGGTTGAAATGCTTAATGATTAACTTGAAATGTTATTATGATCTTTAGTTTTCTCACTTTGAATTTTAAGCAGAACTTATAAAAATATACTTTTCAAATGAAACAAAATATCCAGGTACAATGTAAAAAAATATTTTTGAGCTCGAGGTGAGGTCCCATGGCATTTTGGCAGCCCTGCCACCCTATTGTTACACCACTAATCACTTAGTGACACTAGTAAGTGATCTTCAACATAAAATTATTAGGATAGATCTTGACGCCGTGGTGCGATGGTAGCGTGCTCTACCTACCGCACTAAAAGTAATGAGTTCAAGTCCCGGGAAAGCAACATTAAACATGTTGTAAAAGTTTTTATACTCAGTTGAGCAGAGCTCACAGAGTATATTAAGTTTGATTGGATAACGGTTGGTTGTACATATATAAAGGAATCGAGATAGATATAGACTTCCATATATCAAAATAATCAGGATCAAAAAAAATTTGATTGAGCCATGTCCGTCCGTCCGTCCGTCCGTCCGTCCGTTAACACGATAACTTGAGTAAATTTTGAGGTATCTTGATGAAATTTGGTATGTAGGTTCCTGAGCACTCATCTCAGATCGCTATTTAAAATGAACGATATCGAACTATAACCACGCCCACTTTTTCGATATCGAAAATTTCGAAAAACCGAAAAAGTGCGATAATTCATTACAAAAGACCGATAAAGCGACGAAACTTGGTAGATGAGTTGAACTTATGACGCAAAATAGAAAATTAGTAAAATTTTGGACAATGGGCGTGGCACCGCCCACTTTTAAAAGAAGGTAATTTAAAATTTTGCAAGCTGTAATTTGGCAGTCGTTGAAGATATCATGATGAAATTTGGCAGGAACGTTACTCTTATTACGCTTAATAAAAATTAGCAAAATCGGAGAAGGACCACGCCCACTTTTAAAAAAAAATTTTTTTTAAAAGTAAAATTTTAACAAAAAATTTAATATCTTTACAGTATATAAGTAAATTATGTCAAGATTCAACTCCAGTAATGATATGGTGCAACAAAATACTAAAATAAAAGAAAATTTAAAAATGGGCGTGGCTCCGCCCTTTTTCATTTAATTTGTCTAGGATACTTTTAACGCCATAAGTCGAACAAAAATTAACCAATCCTTTTGAAATTTGGTAGGGGCATAGACTTTATGGCGCTAACTGTTCTCTGTGAAAATGGGCGAAATCGGTTGATGCCACGCCCAGTTTTTATACACAGTCGTCCGTCTGTCCTTCCGCATGGCCGTTAACACGATAACTTGAGCAAAAATAGATATATCTTTACTAAACTCAGTTCACGTACTTATCTGAACTCACTTTATCTTGGTATGAAAAATGAACGAAATCCGACTATGACCACGCCCACTTTTTCCATATCGAAAATTACGAAAAATGAAAAAAATGCCATAATTCTATACCAAATACGAAAAAAGGGATGAAATATGGTAAGGTAATTGGATTGTTTTATTGACGCGAAATATAACTTTAGAAAAAACTTTATAAAATGATTGTGACACCTACCATATTAAGTAGAAGAAAATGAAAAGTTCTGCAGGGCGAAATATAAAACCCTTAAAATCTTGGCAGGTATTACATATATAAATAAATTAGCGGTATCCAACAGATGATGTTCTGGGTCACCCTGGTCCACATTTTGGTCGATATCTGGAAAACGCCTTCACATATACAACTACCACCATACCCTTTTAAAACTCTCATTAATACCTTTAATTTGATACCCATATCGTTCAAACTCATTCTAGAGTCACCCCTGGTCCACCTTTATGGCGATATTTCGAAAAGGCGAACACCTATAGAACGAAGGCCCACTCCCTTTTAAAAATACTCATTAACACCTTTCATTTGATACCCATATCGTACAAACAAAGTCTAGAGTCACCCCTGGTCCAGAAAGGCCCACTCCCTCTTAAAATACTCATTAACTCCTTTCGTTTGATACCCATATTGCACAAACGAATTCTAGGGTCACCCCTGGTCCACCTTTATGGCGATATCTCGAAACGGCGTCCACCTATGGAACTAAGGATTACTCCCTTTTAAAATACTCATTAGCACCTTTCATTTGATACCCATATCGTACAAACGCATTCTAGAGTCACACCTGGTCCATCTTTATGGCGATATCTCGAAAAGGCGTCCACCTATAGAACTAAGGCCCACTCCCTCTTAAAATACTCATTAACTCCTTTCGTTTGATACCCATATTGCACAAACAAATTCTAAAGTCACCCCTGGTCCACCTTTATGGCGATATCTCGAAAAGGCGAACACCTATAAAACGAAGGCCCACTCCCTTTTAAAAATACTCATTAACACCTTTCATTTCATACCCATATCGTACAAACAAAGTCTAAAGTCACCCCTGGTCCACCTTTATTGCGATACCTCGAAAATGCTTCCACCTATAGAACTAAGGCCCACTCCCTCTTAAAATACTCATTAGCTACTTTCGTTTGATACCCATATTGCACAAACGAATTCTAGATTCACCCCTGGCCCACCATTATGGCGATATCTCGAAACGGCGTCCACCTATAGAACAATGGCCCACTCCCTTTTAAAATACTCATTAACACCTTTCGTTTGATACCCATATTGTGCAAACAAATTCTAGGGTCACCCCTGGTCCACCTTTATGGCGATATCTCGAAAAGGTGTCCACCTATGGAACTAAGCCCCACGCCCTTTTGAAATACTCATTAACACCTTTCTGCTGATACTCATATTGTACAAACGCATTCTAGAGTCAACCCTGATCCACCTTTATGGCTATATCCCTAAATGGCGTCCACCTATAGAACTATGGCCCACTCCCTCATAAAATACTCTTTAATGCCTTTCATTTGATACACATGTCATACAAACACATTCCAGGGTTTCCATCGGTTCATTTTCCTACATGGTTATTTTCCCTTATGTTGTCACCATAGCTCTCAACTGAGTATGTAATGTTCGGTTACACCCGAACTTAACCTTCCTTACTTGTTTTCAATTAGAACACATTTTTCTAACCAGGCTCGTTCCTCGTCAACGGTTTGGCAAACAATATTTTATCACTTTTGATGCGAATCAAGCTTTTGGTATTGTTCGCGGCTTTCTAGGCTTCCCAAAAAAATTACCCATGCGCTTTTCGTAACTGACAGCAATTGCAGACTAATTCGCAATATGAAGATCGCTTACTAGTTTCACTAAGTAAACTTTTAGCGTTACTGATGCCACAAATAAGTATTATACGTAAGAGTATATACTAGGGCGGGTCGATTTAAAAATCGCTCATTGCTCTGTGAAAATCGTATTCTAGGGATCAAAATAAGAAACTTTGCCGAAGGAACCATACCTCTAAAACGAATTCTGATGCCCCCCCCCCCCCCAGGTAGGGGTAAATTTTGAAAAATCCCACTTTGACCCATTTAGAGTGCTCCAATCGAGTCCAAATGTATGACCGACCCCCACTAACTTTGGAGGCCAATTTTTAATGACTTTTATCTGGTAATACAAAAAGGATACTTTAGGGGTGACCTAATTATGTAAAAACGACTTCATAGCTCGAAAGGACATTAAAGGAAAATATGCAGATTTACATGACAAAACAATGACGTATCAATTAAAAAACTCGAATTTCAAATAGCCTATTTACTACAAAAAAAACAATTTCGAAGGATAAAAAAAAATTTAAAAAATTTGTTCCGAAACCCTCTCAACATAAGCTTCAAATTTAGGGGGGACTTGTATTACCTTTTCAACTCAGCTGAGCAGAGCTCACAGAGTATATTAACTTTGTTCGCATAACGGTAATCCGTAAGGGCATAAACTAATCGAGATAGATATAGACTTCTATATATCAAAATGATCTTGGCGAAAAAAGAAATTCATTTAGCCGTGTCCGTCCGTCCGTCCGCTCGTCTGTCCGTCCGTCCGTAAACACGATAACTTGAGTAAATTTTGAGCCATCTTTATGAAATTTGGTACGTAGGTTCCTGGGCGCTCATCTCAGATCGCTATTTAAAATGAACGAAATCGGACTACAGCCACAGCCACTTTTTCGATATCGAAAATTTCGAAAAACCGAAAAAGTGCGATAATTCATTACCAAAGACGAATAAAGCGATGAAACTTGGTAGATGAGTTAACCTTATGACGCAAAATAGAAAATTAGTAAAATTTCAAAATTCACGTTACTCCTATTACTATATGTGTGCTAAATAAAAAATAGCAAAATCGGATGACGAACAAGCCCACTTTAAAAAAAAATTTTTTTAAAGCCAAATTTTAACAAAAAGTTGATTATCTTTACAGTATATAAGTAAATTATGTCAACATTCGACTCCAGTAATGATATGGTGCAACAAAATACAAAGATAAAAGAAAATTTCAAAATGGGCGTGGCTCCGCCCTTTTTCATTTAATTCGTCTAGAATGCTTTTAAGGCCATAAGTCGAACAAAAATGTACCAATCCTTGTGAAATTTGGTAGTTGCATAGATTCTATGGCGATAACTGTCATCTGTGAAAATGGGCGAAATCGGTTGAATCCACGCCCAATTTTTATACACAGTCGACCGTCTGTCCCTCCGCTCGGCCGCTAACACGATAACTTGAGCAAAAATCGATATATCTTTACTAAACTCAGTTCACGTACTTATACGAACTCACTTTATATTGGTATAAAAAATGGCCAAAATCCGACTATGACCGCGCCCACTTTTTCGATATCGAAAATTACGAAAAATGAAAAAAAATGCCATAATTCTGTACCAAACATGAAAAAAGAGATGAAATATGGTAATTGGATTGGTTTATTGACGCAAAATAAAACTTTAGAAACAACTTTGTAAAATGGGTGTGACACCTACCATATTAAGTATAAGAAAATGAAAAAGTTCTGCAGGGCGAAATCAAAAGCCCTTGGAATCTTGGAAGGAATACTGTTTGTGGTATGACATATATAAATAGATTAGCGGTACCCGACAGATGATGTTCTGGGTCACCCTGGTCCACATTTTGGTCGATATCTCGAAAACGCCTTCACATATTCAACTAAGGGCCACTCTCTTTTAAAACCCTCATTAATACCTTTAATTTGATATCCATATCGTACAAACACATTCAAGAGTCACCTCTGGTCCACCTTTATGGCGATATCCTGAAATTGCGTCCACCTATAGAACTAAGGCCCACTCCGTTTTAAAATACTCTTTAATACCTTCAATTTAAAACCCATGTCATACAAACACATTCCAGGGTTACCCTAGGTTTATTTTGCTAAATGGTGATTTTCCCTTATTTTGTCTCCAAAGCTCTCAGCTGAGTATGTAATGTTCGGTTACACCCGAACTTAGCCTTCCTTACTTGTTTTTGTATGAGTACCGACCCGGCGTTATGTTTATCAGTAATTCTTTTAAACAAATTTTGATTTTTGGCGACCTTTAAATTTAACAATTTTTTCTTCAAACTGGCTCTAGGTCAATAAATTAAACAAGTTGTTGTTGTTTTTGTTCCAATATGAAATGGAGAAAAACAATATTGTATACAAGATACCATGTGCAGGAGACGGAGATAACATTTGTGCGAAAGAATATGTTGGCACAACGAAAAATAAGTTAAAAACAAGAATAGCAGGGCACCGATCTGACATCAAATGTTTACAATCAAGCAATACACATAAAACAGCACTTGCGGCCCACTGTGCGGAGAGCGGACATAAACCAGACTTTGACGCTGTGAGCATACTACAGCAAGAACAGCATTACAACAAACGCTTTACTTTGGAGATGCTCCACATAATAGACACGGACGAGAACAAAAGATTGAACTACAAGAAAGACTCTGAAATGTGTGCACACATCTACCGCCACTTACTTGACTCGCGAAAATCAGTTCAACAACAGCATCTCGAACAGACGCTGCCCACCTAACATCTGAACTCATGTATGTATGTTTGCAGTAATGCTAATATGTTTATACATACATATATATAAATTTGCCTGTGATAAATTGTGTAAAATAAAGTGTTTATTTATTTATTATTGTAGTCCCCGATGACGATCTCCGTTGGAGATCGAAATATATTGGAACAAAAACAACAACAACTTGTTTAATTTATTGACCTAGAGCCAGTTTGAAGAAAAAATTGAGTAATTCTTTTATTTATTGAACTGAAAAGCACACAAAATGAATGCTGACGAGAACTTAATTAAGTTCGCATCGTGTCGTGTGAATAAAAAATAAACAAACCTTGTTTCTTCAAGTTTTCAGAAAATTGTGTACAAATAAATTCAACATTAAAGCTAAATTTATTTAAAGCAAATGCTAAGTTTTTTATTCACCTCATTCATTGTCTTGCAATCATAAATAAACAGTCTTGTCATGACGAATAGACAAACATATTTCAATACGTTTATATCTTTTCCAAATAAATTCTTTTGTACACATGAAATTTGGAGTCATATATTTTCGTATAAAAGGACCGTTGGTGTCAAGCCTTCTACAGTTATATATTCAACTTCGATTAACTTTGTCTCTAAACAGAAATGAGACCTCTTACTTCTTTACTAGCTGCCCTACTAGCTTTAGTGTTGATTGTGAACGAAGTTTCGTCTAACAGTGATAGCCAAACTGGCCTTGCAAATGATCCTTCTAAACGTGGAAAGGAACATGATCAACAACAAGACTGTCCTGCTGCTGATGTTGTGGCTGACCGTGTATTTGGCTTTAAAAAAAAGAGTAAACCAAGTGATGATGAATTAGATGTTGAAATATGTGTTTTTAATGCTTTAGGTGAAATTGTTGAGTATAAACCACCACAAAATTAATGGGCGTCCACAAAGTCTACGATCTAAGAAAAATGTACAACAACGAGGATCAGTAGACAAATCACAACTAAAACTTCAGAAAAAGTAATGCAGTCAGCAGGTGTATAGTCAATAATGTCGCATAGAATCAAAAGATTTTGGGAGCTTTAACCTTCGTTATAAAAGAAAATAAGGAAATTATTAAAATATGTAATGAATTGTAGAATAATGATCTTGCAAAAAAAAAGTTTATTACATTTACTTTTTTCGGGTGTTTTCATAACAATATAAAATTTTAAAAGTGTAAGGTATTTACCAAAACTCTTCAGTTTAGGAAAAGGGTCCCGAATAGTCACGAAATTAGTTTAGAGTAACTCCAAAAAAAAAAAAAAATTAAATTATCTCTCAATAATATTGAAATGGTTCTGAAAATAACTTCGGATTGGTTCTTAAATTATCTTGACTTGATTTCGCAAGTAAACCTGAAAATACCCTGGATCCCGATTCAACCTCAAAGCAGTCTTTACATGTTTTCCGTAGCGATTTCGATAAGAAGCCGTAAGTGATTACGAGGTAATCCTGAAATCTGGGAAACAATTTCGAAATAATACCGCAACAAGCCCGTATTTGATCACGAAACAGTCATGAAATATAATAAGATTCTGGAAAAAACTGAAAACTTAACGGATACAATACCGCAGTGATGGAAGTTATTCCAAAACTAATTGAAAAATAATTTCAAAGTGGTTCTGAAATGATAGCAAAATAATCACGACTAAAAAAACATCCCTAACCATGTAAAATATTCGCAGGCTAGTGACTACAATTACTACTCTAAAGAATGTAGTAAGAAGACTGAATGATTGTTGTTGTTGTAGAAGTGCTGTGCTTCACCCCATCCCAAAGGTGTGCTAAAAGGTAGTCCAAGAAACTTGCAATTTCAACAGGTTTGGATCAAATAGATACGGGTGTTAGAGGCTTTTTTCGCATTGCACTTTGAATGGTAGTTGGTGCCATGTGGGGACACATTACACGCGGGATATAATTTGTGTATGTCGGGGTTGGTTATGGTTAAGTAGGAGTTTAACTTATTACAATATCCAGATCGAAGTTGTGCCAGAGTGACGCGCGTCTTACTGGGGAGATGGCTTTCCTCAATAGTGAGTTTCGGATATTTGTCATTCAGAACAGGGTGCTTTTCGGAAAATATGTGGATGTTTCTGAGAATCCTTTTTTCATTTTCGGCTCAAAGGGCTGAATTCTTTTGTGTCGGTTTTCTTGGTAATTATTGCGGAGATGACTCCTTGTGTCCCAGGGCGATGAAGCTTTTTAAATCAGATGTCTGTTGAAATGTCGAGATGACTGGGTATTCAACAGAAATTGTTTGTTCAGCTTTTCATTTCTCACCTTAATGGGAGTACTCTCACCTCGCGGTGTAAATGATATTTTGGTGACATATGAAGAAATCCCGTGGCATTTCTAAGGGCAGTGCTTTGTTAGGTCTGCAGTTTATTCCGGACTCTTGACTCAGACTCATCGTGTGTAGACCCTATAATATTTTCGCTACGATTTTCTTTCTGCTTATGCGTTACGTCAACGAAACATTGATAGGCAGATTGCAGCATCAGATGTTTAGAAAATATCAACTTCTTGCTTCGTTTGAAGCTCCACAAACTTTATGTAGTACAACCGTACTTATTTATTGATCTTATCTTTTTGCTACAACAAACTGCATTGAAACTTAAAATCACGTGGCATACATTTTTTTACAAAAATATTAGTGGCTTGCTCTTTCAGCGCTCTGGGCCCATATCGACCTCAAACCAGACAATCAGGACGAGAATCATTTGCAGGGATAAAACTTCGTTCGTCAAAAGTATGAAAATAATTTTTGGTTTTCTTACGCATACTTGTACATTCCTTGTATACTCACACCATCTCATATTTCGAACTTTCGAATGAGGAGAAAAATATTCTGTTCCCCCAATGCCTTCCGCCTTCACCTGAGCGACAAACTAAATAAGAAGAACACCAGTGCTGCCAGAAAGTGTTGGAACTAATTGCTAAATTAAACATAAGCAAGTAAGGGCGTCTAAGTTCGGGGGTATTTTGTTACAAGGGATTATTTTTTTTTGAGGCTCTAGAAAAGTTGTGTAATGCTTGATTGGAATAGGGGCGTGGCACTGCCCATTCAAAAATGTCTCCCAATTTTCTCTTACTATAAAACTTGGTAAATATCATTGATGCAAAACTATTTTTCGCTAAGATATAGCTTATTATTCTAGTCTACGAACCTTTTAAACATACTTTATATTTAAAAGTGGGCGTAGTCTTTAACCGATCGCGTCCATTTTTAATAGAAATATTTCCTTTGTTCTGATTCCGACTACGAATTTGGTTTATGTTTCGGTCCGGTGTATGTCCAGTTTCAGTTTTGTTTTTGGTTCTGTATAAGGTTTTAGTGTTCCGATTTCTATCCAGACGCCAGGTCTTCCTCAGAGTTCGGTTTCATTCCGGCTTGGCTGATTCTTTAGGGTTCATTTTTTTCCGGTTTTAGTTCATGTTCAGTTTCGGTTTCAGATTCCATCCATAAGCGGTGATGGTTTCAGTTGGGATTTCCGTTTCCCTCCGTTTCATTTTCTCTCTTTTCATTTTCCTTCCTTTCTTCCCCCTACTTTTTCCCCTCTCATCATCCATCATTTTCGTGCCTTTCTCTCGACCGGGTTTTTTTCTTTATTTTTGAATCAGTAATCCTGAATTAAATCTGAGGCGTCGTTGTCATCGCCTACATCTCTTTTTCTTCCTTTACCTTCTACCTTATTTTCCTTTAATCCCCATTTGTGTCTTTCTCCTTCATCTATTTTTGATTTCGCTTTACTGAAATCTTTTATTTACATTAACTGATTTGGTATCTTACTGCGCCTATATCGACTCCCGCATATAAACTCATCAGATTTTAAACTTATCCTATCAACTAATTTCCTGATGCTTACACGCTTAAAATTCTACAATAGTGGACGATCTGAGGAAGTAAAAGTTTAAGTGCACTAACGACCGGATAAAGTAAATATACTCGATTCTTCAACGATAATAGACTACCCTGAGATTTCAGATTAGCCAGGAAGTATAGCCGTGACAATATCATCATCCTGCGTGAATCCTTTGTGCTAACTAGGCATAGGTACATACTTAAAAAAACAAGATAGACTGCAATAACAAATCTGAAACAAAAAGATTATACAGCGAAATACTCAAATTTTCAGTCAGCATTTTCACCAACCGCCAACTGTAGCCAGCCAACGGCCATTAGTTGAGCAGCTGCTGCATTTCATTTCATTGTATTTCTTGTATGGCTGGGTGTGGGACTGACTAAAATGAATAGCCCACTAGCGACTTGTTGAGACACTCATATATTTACCTCTGTTTGTACTATAACTCAGAATACCATTTGTTTGACAGAAAGGGTTCGGCGGTAGTGGCTGCGACCACACCAGAGTCTAAGATCTGTGCATTTGCTTTTGTTGTTAATGTTAGTTAGTTGTACATTGTATTGCTTTTTCAGGTAATTGTTAGCGAAATTGTATTCTCTATGGTACGCCTTCGGTTGTACGCATTTGTACTTTGTGTAAAAAGGATGTTGTCAAACGCGGATGTTAAATGTTTGTAATGGCGCTTATGGCTTTTGAAGTGTCCTTGACACAATGTTTAATTAAAATTGTTTGATTTATGGTTTTACAATTGCGAGTTTGTGTATACAAAAATTATTTGTCTACTATGCTTTGGCGGTCACTAATTAGTCCGCTTAATGAAGCTTAAAGAATTTTTTTGAAAAAGCAAATCGAAAAAATAGTTTAGTAGAAAGTATTAGTGCATAGCGTCCGTAAAGCAAATATGCGTGTGCACAGAGAAATATTTCACACCAAAATAAAACAATACGTGACTTATCTCCAAAGATATTTAGGCAGACTCTATCTTCCGATTTGCGTCGCGTTACTTTATATTTTTTCCTACAAATTTGCGGGAAGAGTGAGCGTAAATGTAATCACTACATTATAGCGTAATGCAGGAGTAGTGTACATATGTGCTAGAGTTGATATGAGCGAAATTGAACATCAAATCAATAATCCGAAAGACAGATAAACAACTCAGCTACGGTAAAAACTAAATAATGGACACACGTGGAAAGAATGGATAAAACAAGTACCTGTAATCGCTTCCATAAAAAATAAATTTTTTTCCCTCTTATAACCAAAATGTCTAGCAAATCAAATCGTGAAACAATTTCAACTTTGATCTTATTATAATAATATAAACAAGTATTTAGAAAAACTGCGTAACAAATTGTAAGTAAAATGTTGACATAACTTTTATATAATGGAGGTTTTATATTTTTTTTTTACATTGGGTGTTGGCTAATATTTAAATTAGTATTTAGTTGCATGACCCTTATTCCTAAGAACTGCAATACACCGACGTTGTTTTGAGTCAACAATTTTTTGGCATCTTTCAACTGAAATCGACTCCCATGCGCTTTTTCTGGCTTCCTATAGCTGCGTATTTGATGTTGGCTTACGTTCGCTTACTGCCTCCTTGACATCAATCCACAAGTTTTCAATAAGCTTTATGTCTTGTGACTGTGGCGGCCATTCTATAATGCTTATCTGGCCTTCCTTAGACCATCTTCTTTGCTCATTTCATTTCATTGAAAGTAAAGTACCCGTCCTGCTATATGGTGCAGAAGCATGAATTATGACAACATCAGATGAATAAGCTCTGGGAGTGTTCGAGAAAAAAATTACTTCGAAGGATTTACGCGCTAGTGACGGCGATTCTGAAGAAGAATAAAGGATGAGCTGTACAAGCTTTACGCAGCCATCAACATAGTCCAGCGAATTGAAGCGCAGCGGCTATGCTGTCCAGCTAGTGAGTTAATAAAACCTTGTATGAGGTTTTTTTAAGCCACGCAGTTGTATATAAAGCATTCGATTTCGCATGTACTTAAACGTCCTTACCTGTTATGCGCTGAAAGAATATTTACTTGAAAAAGTAGGACACATGAATTTGTACACAATATATATATTTATATCAATATCATTCATACCGATGTGGGTGTTTCTGTTTATCTTTTTTATAGAATCTTTACGACAAACATGAATAAAATTAAAAAAAAAAATGTGTTTTATTTAAGTAGCGTATATTTTTGGCATCTGTGGCGGAAGTGTTGAATGTTTACATAAAATAAAAGTAAATTTAATAAGTATGTGTGTATTTATGATATTAAGAAAATAACAAAGGTTTTTTGTGGCTGCTTTGTGGTAATTTATTTACCATACCATTTACTATTTTGTTTTCAACAATTTTGTGTTAATGTGAACAATAGAGATTAGTGTGTTATCAAGAACATAGAGGGTTTAAAGAAAATTATTGCTTGAAAAAAATGTTTAATAAAATTTTGGTTTTAAAGAATTCATTGCATTACTTCATGTTAATTTTATCATAAATTCAGTAATTTATTATTAAATATTTAAGCCCCAGTAGCGCAAAGAATAAGTCACCGGCCTCTCAACCGAGAATTGTGGGTTCGATTCCCCTCTGGGGTAAAGCAGTCGTGTTTTTAAAGCATATTTTTCATTAATTTATTGATGAAAGATGCGCTCAAAGTTAAATACTTAAAAGCGACAGTCCCACCTGAATTTTCAAACATTTTTAATTCTATTTTTATTATGCAAAATGTTACATTTTTGAGCTAAACGAGATCTCACTTGAGACGTGCACAGTTGGTGCCTAAAGAATATTGTTTTTAATTACTTGCTGATGCAACATAAAGATTTACTTGGCATTTTCACTTCAAAGCAAAAAAATTACTGAAGGACTGATAGTGGAAGTGTTTTAAAGAAATGCTAAGCTTTGTGCAACTTTTCTAATATAGCAATGTTGTATTGTTTTTTTCATACCTTTTGCAACATAACCAAAGACCCGTTTTGAGTTCCTAACCTTACAGTTCGAGTAAAAAATAATCCAGAAGTTCTGGACGCGTGCTCAGCAAAAGTGATCTATGCGAGAAAAAGTTCTAATTTTGTTTTAATGTGTTATCGGTAAACATCTATAGCACGCCCATAACAAATCGGTAATACTCCGATAATATAGCCAAAGTTTTTGATAACAAGTCGATAACCTTTCGATAGCAAATCAATAATATATCGATTACATTTCGACCAATAATCGATAAATTTTCGATAGAAAATAAAAAAATAAATAAATGTAAGGCGCGATAACCTCCGAAGAGATCTAATGCCGAGCTTCTCTTCCAATTTGCGTCGTGCTCCTCCTGATTTTCCCTACAAATTGGCCGGACGGGACCTATATGTTTTATGCCGACTCCGAACGGCATCTGCAAGGCAGATGAGTTTTGACTGAGAGCTTTTCATGGCAGAAATACACCCGGAGCGCTTGCCAAACACTGCCGAGGGGCGACCCCGCTTAGAAAAATTTTCTTCTAATTTAAAAACTTTATTTCTAAAATTTTGATGTTGCTTTTTCCGGGGTGCGAACCCAGGGCATACGGTGTGGTAGGCGGAGCACGCTACCATCACACCACGGTGGCCGCCATATAGAAAATAGCTCCTAGATAAAAAACCTACAACTTTTTGAAAACAAATTGATAACGTAATTAATTAGCCTAACAGGCTCATATTGTTTCATACAATTTTTATACTCAGTTGAGCAGAGCTCACAGAAAAATCGGATGAAGAACACGCCCAAGTTTAAAAAAAAAATTTTTTTAAGTCAAATTTTAACAAAAAATTTAATATCTTTACTGTATATAAATAAATTATGTCAAAATTCAACTCCAGTAATGATATGATGCAACAAAATACAAAAATAAAAGAAAATTTCAAAACGGGCGTGGTTCCGCCCTTTTTCATTTGGTTTGTCTAGAATACTTTTAATGCCTTAAGTCGAACAAAAATTTACCAGTCCTTCTGAAATTTAGTAAGGGCATAGCTTCTATGACGGTAACTGTTTTCTGTGAAAATGGGCGAAATCGGTTGAAGCCACGCCCAGTTTTTATACACAGTCGACCGTCTGTCCTTCCGCTCGGCCGTTAACACGATAACTTGAGCACAAATTGATATATCTTTACTGAACTCAGTTCAAGTACTTATCTGAACTCACTTTATCTTGGTACAAAAAATGGGCGAAATCCGACTATGACAACGCCCACTTTTTCGAAATCGAAAATTACGAAAAATGAAAAAAATGCCATAATTCTATACCACATATGAAAAAAGGGATGAAACATGGTAATTTGATTGGGTTATTGACGCAAAAAATAACTTTAGAAAAAACTTTGTAAAATGGGTGTGACATCTACCATATTAAGTAGAAAAAAATGAAAAAGTTCTGCAGGGCGCAATCAAAAGCCCTTGGAATCTTGGCAGGAATACTGTTCGTGGTATTACATAAATAAAAAAAATAGCGGTACCCGACATATGACGTTCTGGGTCACCCTGGTCCACATTTTGTTCGATATCTCGAAAACGCCTTCACATATACACAACAATACACTCCCTTTTAAAATACTCATTAACACTATTCATTTCATACCCATATCGTACAAACACATTCCAGAGTCACCCCTGGTCCTTTTAAAATACTCTTTAATACCTACCCTAGGTTCATTTTCGTACATGGTGATTTTCCCTTATTTTGTCTCCAAAGCTCTCAGCTGAGTATGTAATGTTCGGTTACACCCGAACTTAGCCTTCCTTACTTGTTATTATTTATATTAGAGAAAAATTTTAAAATTTACGCAGGGCGGTTTTAACTAGGACATGTTTCTAAATTTCACTTCTTCTTCAGTTGGTTCGTCGTGAGCTGAGTTTTGAACCCGTATTCCCTAACATTCATACTTCATACTGGTGTAAAGGCAGATGCCTCTATTCACTCAACCAAATGAATTCACCCTTGAGATCTTTGTAGTTCGTCCCTTAGTATTGCCTTTTTCGGAACATGATCTAGTAACAAAAGTTTTGTTGAACGCGCCTGAAAGTATTCCACATAATTTGGATTAAAAACATATAGCATGCTTATGGGTGAGTAAATAGAGTCATTTCCCTTCACACCAGTATAAAGTATGAACGTGGGAGATTTTAAGTTCAAAACAGTTCCCGAGAGTGTAGTTGATGAAAAAGTGAAATTAAGATG